>NC_062533.1:227500-527500 GCF_022655615.1 Tachysurus fulvidraco
ATTTAAATTTTTTCCATCAGTCCCTATGAGAGATACACAGTCCAGGAAAGCCAACCTGTTGTTCTTGGTGTTTTCTTGACCATTGAAACTTGATTTTATTATCAGTTGCTTTGATATGGTCTGTGAAGGCCTGTACTTCTTGGATATTGACCTTCAACCATTAACATCTGAACCAATGGCTCCATCCCTTGGAATCAGTTGAGTGCTTTCTTTTTGACATGTATAGGTTGGACACAAAACTGGAGAACCCATGGCACAAATGTCTTTCACTCTGTAGAAGTCACCTCTGTAAGTGAAGTAGGTGCTGTTAAGACACAAGTCTAGAAAAGTGCAGCTCTGGTCCAGGCTAAAGCTGCTTCTGGTGCTGAGGTTGCTGTCCTCTTCCATTGGTGGAATCCTGCCAATTTCCCTCAGACCAAAGAAGCTGCTTGGATGAGTAGAAAAAATGTTTTGACCTAAAAAGAAAGACGTCTAATTGACATGACTCAGCTTCCAGATAACCTCACCTGTATGACTGAGAATCTTCACAAACTCATCTGTATGACAGACATAGTTTGCAATTAATTTAAAGAATTGGTGTCTCGGAGTTGAAGTCAGTTGACACTAGGTCGACATAATTTTGCATATGGAATTTGAAAAAGGTTAACATGAAAACCTGATTTAATTTAATGCCATGTCACTTGATACAAGATTCTCCCTTTGATGCATCTGACACAAGAAATTTTCTAAAACCTAAGAAATTGAAATATGACTATGGAGTGTCTACAATATTTTAGTAAATATTAGATAAGAGCTATGGGTGTTTGGACAGCTAGGTTTTTCCATAGAAAAATCATATGAGAAACCTCATGGAACCTTGTACCCAAAGGAGTGGAACCATCAGTCACTGAAAGGGTGGTGAACATGTCAAACAAATATAGAAACAAACAACATATTAGTGCCAGGGAAAAATGCATGGAGTCTTTAATTTATCTTAAACAATTTATCTTTAAAATTGCAAAAAATCTGTAAACATGAAGTTCATTAATTTCTAAATTTGTTGGTACTAAGTCTAGCTAGCTGCCACTGAACAATAATTTCAACAGACAAATTGGTATTGTTCTATATCAACAGCTCTGAAATTTATTAGTGCACACTGAAATTATTTTCCAAGCAAAGACTTGAAAATGTGTCTCCAAATTAGTTACGCAGAAAGTCTTTTGGAATTGTCTCATTGCACATGTGAAGCTTATTTATTTTCTTAACTGCTGTGTTGTAGGATCGTGTGCGAGTGAGTGAGGATTACAGCATCCTGCAGGCTCAATATGAAGAATTAAAACAACACCATGGTTCACTAATGGTATGCATTTACGTTTATATTCTTATGTAACCATGACATGGTGTTTGTGTGTGTGTGTGTGTGTGTGTGTGTGTGTGTGTGTGTGTGTGTGTGTGTGTAGATGTACACTGTCACTGTAGATGTTTAGACATTTGGTCTTTTGTCCATCAAGCATTGTTTGTTCTGATGAGGGAGTCTTCAACAGTGTGCTTAGAATCAATAAAGCTGGGTGTTATTTCAGGTCAGTGTTGCTGAGGAGAAATATGCTCTGCTGTACAGCAAGAAGTCTGACCTGATATCTCATGTGAATAAAGAGCATCTTGGGGAAGAGCTCACTGAGACACACAGGAAGTGTGACGAGATTTCAAGGGTGAGTGCAAAAACCCTTTGTGCTGCATGATGAGTTACACCACAAGCAGTATAAAGTGTCAATGAAAGTTTGTGAGCCCTTTAGAAATGTATATATTCTGTATAAATATGATCTAAGTCCTAAAATTGTGTGTGGTGGCCTTGTGGGTAGGTGTTGGGTTCCCAATCGGAAGGTTGTGAGTTTGATCCCAGGTCCACCCAGCTGCCACTGTTGGGCCTCTGAGAAAGTCCCTTAACCCTCAATTTCTCAGTTGTATTAAAAAAAAAAGGAGATAATTTAAGTCCCTCTGTATTTGGCGTCTGCTAAATGCTGGAAATGTAAACGTAAACAAATTGAACACAATCAAACAAATTATTATATGTGGTAAGTTTTTATGCAGGAAAATTTTCCATTATAATATATCGATCTGTGAGCCACAAAAGCAAGTGAATCTCTAGGATTAGTATTTAATTTCAAGAGTCCATCTGTTTTCAGACAATGTTTTGACAATCAGGTCTTGGCAACATATCAATATCTGATGTTTATGACATGTGTTTGTGGAAGTGGATCGTGGCACGAACAAAGGACCTTTTCATGTTTTTTCATTTTTCATTTGTGTAGAACTGATCAAGTTACCAGAAACTTTACTTACAGTTTATTGCTGCACAAGGTGTCACAACAGATGCTGAAATCATATACTCATTTCATATACTTTTGCAAGTCACAGATTAGATTAGATTAGATTCAACTTTATTGTCATTACATATGTACAAGTACAGGCAACGAAATGCAGTTTAGGTCTAACCAGAGTGCAGTTGTAGTAAGTGTACAGTATATACAGTTTTTTACAGGATTTAAATAAGTTAAATAAAATGGTAATATGGAAGGAATTTACAGATGTGTGTGTACTATGAACATAATATACAGATTTACAGAAGGATATGTGCTGTAACAAAATATATGGCTATTACTATAAACAGTAATTTTCAGATACAGTATACAGTATGTATGTTCTATGAATTGATATAATATACAAATGAATATATATATATATATATATATATATATATATATATATATATATATATATATAATATATATATATATACACACATACAATATATGTGTATCATTTAGTTACAGTAACAGACATTTGTATATTATATCATAGCACCCATATATATATATATATATATATATATATATATATATTATATATATAGATATATTATATATAGATATATATACACACATATATATATATATAGTAGTATATATATATACACTATAGATAGATATATTCACATAATATAGTATATATATATAATATATATTTATATATATATATATATATATATATATATATATATATATATATATATATGGGTGCTATGAATATAATATACAAATGTCTGTTACTGTAAACTAAATTATACAGGGGGATATGTACTATGAACATGAATAGAAATCAGGTGGGTATATACAATGTAAGGCAATTGGTGAGCAGCAATGCAAAAAAAAGAAGAGCAAGTGTGCAAATAACGAATTGTGGTTTGAGAACTAAGCAAATGAGCAAAGTGATCATAAGTTTTTGTGTAGACAGACCATTAGTGCAATAACGAAGTGTGAGGTGTGGTGTGTGTGTATGTGTGTGTGTGTGCGTGTGTGTGTGTGTGGGTGGAGGTAGGTAGTAGTAGAGTGAAGGACAGTAGGATCAGCGAGTGGCAGAGTTCAATAAAGAGACAGCTCTAGGAAAAAGGCTGTTTTTTTAGTCGGCTGGTCCTGGTCCGGAGACACCTGAAATGCCTGCCGGAGGGTAGAAGTGAGAACAGTTTATGGGCGGAATGAGAGGAGTCCTTAAGAATGCTGCGAGCTCGACACAGACAGCGTTTCTTGTGGATGTCCCCCATGGCAGGAAGTGGAGTCCCTGTGATGCTCTGGGCAGTTTTCACTGCTCGCTGCAATGCCCTATGGTCTGCAACAGAGCAACTCCCATACCAGACTGTGACACAGCTGGTGAGGATACTTTCTAACACGCAGCGGTAGAAGTTCACCAGGATATCTGAGGAAAGCTTATTTTCTTTAGTGTCTTCAGGAAAAATAGGCGCTGGTGAGCCTTCTTGACAAGGCTGGAGGTGTTGGTAGTCCACGACAGGTCCCGCCGAGATGTGGATCCCCCAGGAACTTGAAACTGGAAACATGCTCAACAGCCATCCCATTGATGTAGATGTTGTCATGTGTGTCTCCTGTCTCTTTCCTGAAGTCCATAATGAGCTCCTTGTTTTGGAGGTGTTAAGGAGCAAGTTATTGTCATTGCACCATGGGCTAGGTGCTGGATCTCCTCCTTGTAGGCATTCTCATCATTGTTGGTGATGAGACCGATCACTGTAGTGTCATCTGCAAACTTGAGGATGGGGTGAGGTCCATTCACAGGCCTGCAGTCGTAGGTGAAGAGGGATCAGCCAGACAGCCCTGTGGTACACCAGTGTTGAGTATGATAAATGTTGGAGAAGATGAGCCTGATCGAACCTTGCTGGGGTCTGTTGGTCAGAAAGTCCATAATCCAGTTGCAAGTTGTGGTGTTAATGCCCAGATCTACTAATTTGGCTATTAACTTGGATGGAATGATGGTTGTTAAATGCTGAGCTGAAGTCAACAAACAGCATACGTGCATAAGTGTTCTTATTGTCCAAGTGGTGTGAGCACAGAGTGCACCCTCATTGAAACTGCATCTTCCTGTGCTCCCTATTGGATGGCAATGTGGATGGCAGAGAGTCCTTCAGGTGCACCAGGACCAGCCACTCAAAGCCTTCATGATAATGGGAGTCGTTCAGTGCAGTAGTCGTTTGGGTATGCTGGGCTGGAGTGTTTTGGCGCTGGCACAATGAGGTGCATTTTAAAAAAAGTGGGAACAGCTGCTTGGGCAAGAGACGGTTGAAGATGTCCATGAAGACCCCAGCAAGCTGCTCAGCACATGTCCTGAGTACATGGAGTACAGGGATATTGCTGGTCCAGCGCCTTGTGTATGCTGATCCGGCTCAGTGCGTTGCAGACATCTGTAGAGGAGAGTACGATTGGAGGGTGGTCAGCCGAGGGTTTGTGCTTGATGGCAGTTTCTCTGTTGTCTCCTCTCAAAACGAGCATTAAAAGTCATTAAGCTCGTTCAAGAAGAGGACATCAGTGGCAGCAGGGGTGGAGTGTGGGGATTTTGTCAATTGCTGATGACCTGAATGCCTTTGCCACATTGCATTGAGGGTTGAGTTGGAAAAATGCTCCTCTATCGTCCACTTTGTAGCCAGTGCTTGGCCTCTTTGATGCCCCCTTCAGGTTAGCTCTGGATGTGCTGTAGCTGCCTGTGCTTCACCTGATCTGAAGGCAGTATTGCGTTGCCCTTCAACAGGAGGCACACCTCCTTGTTCATCCATGCTTCTGATTTGGGTATGTGATGGATCTGTTTCTGAGTAGTAACACTGTCGCTATGGTGGTACTGTTGGAAATCCAGTACAGAGGTGGGTGTAAATCACTCAATGTCCGTTGTGAGTGTCATTGGTGGCCTGAGATGCAATGTTCTCCAGCCTGTTGTTGTTGAAACCTTTCCTGGAGTGTGTAATCTGCTTCTGTGGGCAGACCTTGATGGTCTCACTGATGGCTTCACTTGCTTGATGAGGGGTGCATATTTGGGAGTGAGGAACAAAGAAGAAAGGTGATCTGACTGTCCCTACAGTATGTGTGGGGGGAGGGGGGGTCACAATGTAAGTTCCAGCCATGTTTGTGTATACATGGTCTAAGGTTTGTTCCCTCTGGTGTGACAGGAAACATGCTGGTGAAATTTGGGGAGCACTGCCTTTAAGTCTGAGAGATTTAAATATCACCCGCAACAATAAATGCAGCTTCCGGATGAACAGTCTGTTGTTTACTGATGGCTGCAATAAAGTTCTTCATAGCAAATTAGCACCAGCAGGTTCAGGGACAGCTTTTTTTTCCATCCACCATCACACTATTGAACTCTACACTACACCGCTAGATCACTACAAAGCAAACACAAAAACAAAACACTGTATATAAAATCTGTGCAATACATGTACATATTACATAGTTTTTTCTTTTTTTTACTCCTCATTACATCTGCACTATTTTTTGTATCTTTATATCATTACTGATTATATATATATATATAATCATATATAGTAGATTATTCAGCTTGCTAACTCCTAGAAAAGCCATAATCTTGTGATCTTGTAACCTCTCACTCTGCACACTCCTCTTCAGTGCCATAGACTTAGAACCATTTCTGGAATTCTGTAATATTTATTTACTGTATACACTTTCATATACACCACCTGCTGTAAATATGCTATATATTTATCTGCACTTTTGCACGACTGCTACATTTTGCACTTCTGGTAGATGTCAAAATGCATTTTCATGCTGTGTACTGTACTATGCAATGACAATAAAGTTCTATCTATCTATCTATCTATCTATCTATCTATCTATCATCTATATTATCTATCTATCGTATCTATCTATCTATCATCTATTATCTATCTATCAGTCAGGGGGAATGTAAGCTGCTGTTATAATGGTGAAGTGAACTCCCCTGGTAGATAAAACGGTCTACATTTAACCATGAGAAACTCCAGGTTAGCTGAACAATGTCTCCCCAACAATAACAGAGTTTGTGCCACCAAGCTTTGTTAACATAAATGCACAATCCACCACCTCTGGTCTTACCGGAGCCATCTAATGTCTATCCGTGTGTGTCATGCCGCTAGCTCAATAGCGTTGTCCGGAATGCCGCGTGCAGGCATGTTCTGTGAAAACCATCACATTGCAGTTCAACCAGTTCCTGTTGAGAGTGATGCTGAGTCGAATCTCCTCCATTGTGTTACCAGTGATCCAAACATTGGCGAGAAAGATGCTGGGTAAAGAGAGCCGGTGTGGTGTTAGCTTTAGCCTAGCTTTCACTCCACCATGCTTCCCCCGCCTTTGTTTACGGTCTCGACGCCGCCTGCGAGCACTTCCATGAGTGAGCAGACTCGGGTGTTCTGGCTATCTCAGGAAGGAGTTGAAGATTGTCCCTAAAACAGTCGGGTAGTCACAAACCAATATCCAAAAGCTCATGTTGGGTGAACGATGTATAGCCACGAACAGACCCGAGATAAGCAACAGAAAGGCAGCAAAATTGCAGATCATGGAGAGACCCTGAGCCTCGCGATGTACTCGCACCTCCATCTTGGTCTTGGTCACAGACATGTAATGCTGGATCATTTTTCTCAATAATTAAATGAAGTATAATGTTGTTGGCTCATTTGTTTGATTGTGTTCACTTTGTTTACTTTTAGGTCTTGTGTGAAATTCTGATGAGTCATTTATGCAGAAAAATAGGTTTCTCAAACTTTCAAGCAACTCGGTGTACTTGAACAAATTAAAAAGTGTATTTATAGTTTAAGATGTGGGTTTCTTTTTATATATGAGTGTAAGAATGTAACCTCTTCTTCTTCATGGCTGTGTTTTAGCGAGAGCGTGAGGATTACAATCTCCTGAAGGTGCAGTACAAAGAGATGGAGGAAACTTTACAACAGTGCCAGGAGCTACTTAAGGTAAGGTGTTATTATCATATCTGCTGAAGTTCATGGTGGCAGCTGTGTGTCAGAAAAGTAAATGCAGTAGTAAAGCACCACTTGCCATTTTTCTGGGTATTTCAAAGAATACATTTAAGCTTGTATATGACATCCTTTTTATATAAAATCTGTTTTATTTCCACAGAAACAATGCTTAGATCTTGGAGCTGAAGTCCCATGATCCACAAATAACTGTCAAGGGCTGTGTTTAACACCTGGATAAACAATAGTGTAATTGTACTTACTATAAATCAACAATGTGAGTTGAGAGGAGGACTTGGGCCAATAAGGGACCAAGACAGATCAGCCACATGTGGGCGAACTGGTCTCCTGAGAGCTCAGCTGTAAGTGTCTGTAGCTCCAGGGTGGCATATGGCCTTCGGAGGGCACCTGAGCATTGGCTCCTTTCTTGGTGGACCTTTTGGATAATCTGTGTTATTCTGTTAGTTATTTGTTGTCTGGGGTCTGCAAGAGCAGTCCAGAAACTTGGGGCAAACTGCAGGTTCTGCAAGCTGTATGTAGAGTGGAACCCTGTGCCAACCACACAGAGTTGCACAGAGCAATATACACTAGAGCAATATGTCCTACTGTTAGATGTTAGGCCTCCATCAAATCCATAGCAAGGTAGTCGGCTTTTAATGTTTTGAGTAACTTCTTATAACAGATTTTCCCATGCAGACTGATATGCATGTGTGGTGACATAAACCCTTGAGAGGAATTAAACAGACCTAAAAGCATCAAGATCTACCTGTGAATGCACCGAGATGTGATGCAAGAGTTCACAGGTGGCATGCAGTCCAGACTAATAAAAAACTTCTAGATATAGTGATGAACATGATGTACTCATGCTCCTCAGTCATCACACTGTCAGGAGGGCAATTTGGGCCAGGAGTTCTCAGCAGTGATGGAATGGTCACCATCACCACAATAGAAGAAAAAATTAAGAGCGATATCTTGAGTCTACCGAGGCACGTAGAGAAAAAGGAACCTTAGTGATGTTTACATTGGGTACAGTAAGTACTATATCATTGTCATACGACAGAAAAGTCTTGGCATATACACACACAAAACTATTTCCAGGTGTTAATCACTAAACTTGAAGGTTAGGATCATGAAGAAGAGTGACACTGAACACCAACTACAATTCAATGCCTTCATCATGAGCACTTGTTAGACACTGATAAAAAAATTGTAAAAGACATGGCTACATTTGATTAAATTTGTGCCGTTATAATCAATTCATCCATGGGTTTATCAGATGTAACAAATTTAATCCATTAAACTGCTTAATATTTGCCTCATTTTTTTTTCAATTACAGCTATTTTAATGAATTAATTCTTATTTATTGAATATGCATCTAAGATGTAGAATTGTTTCCAAGATGGTGGTGGGGCAGTAGCATGCAGTGGCTACTTCAGACTCAATATAGTGCTATTCTCAGATTTTCCATGTGAGAGCCAGACATTAATACAGTACAGAAATCATGCAACAGCCAAACTGCATTATGAATCACCAATACACTGATCACTGGGCCCCCTCAGGGCAGTATGTTCAGCCCACTGTTGTTGAGTGCGAGAGAGAATGCATAAGAGATTATGTGTCAGAAAGAGAGAGAGGGCAAAAAATAATTTTTTTTTAAACCTTAAGAATGTAACCCAAACCTTATGAAGGAAACCCCCAAACTGAACCCAGTGCCTCACGGTTTAAACCATAAAATAAATTCAATTTAATTTTATTTGTATAGTACTTTTTAACAATGGACATTGTCTCAAAGCAGCTTTATAGAACATGAACATAATGCAAAAGCTTTAGCATAAAGATTAATCTAATTAATATTAGATATATTTAAATGTGTTTGTATTTATCCCCAAATGAACAAGCCTGAGGTGACTATAGTGAGCCAGACAAAAGTGAATTTCATCCTCATTTGGGTGACACACTTTGGGCTTTTCTCTTTTGGCCTCAATGAAGGCGGTCGTATTTTCTCTCCCTCTCCTCCCCCTTACTTTCCCTGCTTTGCTCCTCTCGTCTCGTATATTGTCTTATACTTTGAGAGACTCTCTCTGCACTGCTCTCCAAACTAAAAAATATCATGGATTTGATAAACTGGTCTCTCAACGCAATTGACACCATCTTCTTGACGAGAAGCTTGGGTTCGGGGGAACCTGACTGCCCTGCCGGAAAGTCGCAGCTGGCTATACGATGGACGCGTGTGAGAGGTGGCGGGTCGTGTGTCTGGCGCCTCTTTCCGTGGAGGACGTTGAAGATATCTACCTATTCGGAACCATGATAACAGGAGTTCAGCTGATTGGATTAGGCATTGCCCTGGTTGATCAAGAAAATGCGAAAACGGTGACAGCTGTCCAAAACCTCCCAAGGCTGCCCATCATGGTTGATGCAGTGGGCAGAGCGGTCAGCACTGAGGCTGGGACTATTAACCACAATATGGATAACATCACATTGAGGCTCACTGCTTTGGATACTTCTTTGGTTAACATCACGGAGCAGTTCACTGCTTTGGAAAGGAAAATTAATCGATTTGGAGATTAGAATGGACTAAAAGAGTAGTCGCATAAATTGGAATGCGTCTACTCGCCCCAAGACCAAACAATCCCAATCTTATCTGCTTTCGGCTCCCCTCAACCAGCACTGGCCTCGGCGAAGGCTGCTGCTGGAACAACAATTCCCCTGGAAAAGCACTGCAGCGGGACTCTCTTGCATTCCTCCCCCCACTTCCACAGACACCTGCTGATTGTTGACTCTGTCTGAGACCTGATCAAGGCTGTCTCCATGGCAACTTGTTGTGTATTGCTATGACACTGAGGCACCGAGATTTGATGCCGGGAGCAACAACTCTCCAGGCCTACACACTTACATACATACACACACACATGCACATATATGAAGATATGCACTCACCTCCCACCCCACACCTTTGCCGCTTTGTTCCACCAGTCTGACAAGTGGGTCTGTGACCAGCCCCGAAGATAAAGGCTGCAGGACCTGATGGCTGCTTGCCTGTGCTGGATTACCTCCACCCCCCTCTCCCCTCCCCTGTTGCAAGTCATGTGTTTATGGCGTACTGTTTATGTGCTTATTTCGCTGAGGTGTTTTTCCTGTTCCCACACTGTACTCACGACAGGACCATAGTCTGGGCATTGTTTTTTTTCTCCTCCCTTCCCTCATGTTATGCTGTATTTCTTTTCAATTCCCTGTCTTCCTGTCCTGTCCCTCCCCCATGTCATATTGTATGTATTGACAGGTTGATGGCTAATTTCGCTGGTACCTGTGACCAGTGACAATAAAGGCTACTACTACTACTACTACTACTACTACTACTACTACTACTACTACAACACTGGAAGGTGTGATTATAAATATACAGTCTGACAATTGTGTATTGATGAGGAGGATGTTGTCCTCAAATAATGTGCATTTGACCAGATGTACTAGAGCACAAGCTTATGGGAAGTATTATGTGTTGCCTGTCTATATATATATTATATATATATATATATATATATATATATAGTATAGTGTGTGTGTGTGTGTGTGTATACACACACAGTATTGTTCAAAATAATAGCAGTACAATGTGACTAACCAGAATAATCCAGGTTTTTAGTATATTTTTATTGCTACATGGAAAACAAGTTACCAGTAGGTGCAGTAGATTCTCAGAAAACAAACAAGACCCAGCATTCATGATATGCATGCTAGTAAGGCTGTGCAATTGGGCAATTAGTTGAAAGGGGTGTGTTAAAAAATAGCAGTGTGGCATTCAATCTCTGAGGTCATCAATTTTGTGAAAAAAACAGGTGTGCATCAGGTGGCCCCTATTTAAGGATGAAGCCAGCACTTGTTGAACATGCATTTCACACAAAAAAATCAAGGTACGGTAAAGTACCTAAAAAAAATGGAAAGGGACACTTGCATGGGTGGGGGGAAGGACTCAATTCCAATTCCTTCAGAGTCATGAGGCTTTGAGCATGTTTGTTACCCATTTAAATACCAAAACACAGGCAGTGCATTTTTCACATTTTTTAAATCGCAAAAATAACAAATTTGAGTATAAATGTACATTACATTACAATAACCCCAAAGTCAATTTGATATTTCACAAGATCCTTTCCCTTAAGCATCCCTGCGTACAGCTGTGTTTGCTTTTCCTTGTCTTTCTTGTTTTTGTTTACAGTCTCTGGGTTTGCTACTGTACACCAACAGTGAGAATATCCTCATACAAATCACTGTCCTGTTCAGTGACTTTATTTACTGATTTATGGTTTCCATGTCTCAGTTGGGCTCTACATTTAACTGTAAAGTGATTTGCCTTTCCACACTTTTTACATTTCTTACCAAATGCTGTTTGTTCATTTCATGCTCTTTACCACAGAATCTGCACCTGATCATAACACCGGGTTGATGTCGATCTTGACGTGCTCCTTGTCTGACGGCATGCACCTCTTCTACTGCTGCACCTGCTGCAATGGCTTTGCTGTTCTGCCGTGACACGTCCGCTGCTCTGCATATACGTAGGCACGTCTGTAGTGTTAAATCTTTCTCACGAAGAAGTCTCTCTCTCAGTCCTTCGTTGTTAATTCCGCACACTATTCTGTCACGTATGAGTGAGTCTTAGATGTCTCCAAAATTGCATGTTTGAGCGAGCATTCGTAACTCCGTGACGTAATTATCGATCGACTGTTCAGCTCCGTGTCCTTTCGAGAAGAATCGACAGCGTTCTACTCTCTCGTTTATACTGGGATTGTAATGTTCATCAAACTTTTCAACAATGTTTTTTACCGTTTGTGCATCCGCAGTCACATCACTCATCAGAGTTTCCAGCAGTTCCCGACCGCTCTCGCCGATGAGGTAGTAAAACAAATTGACCTTCGTCTTCTCCTCCATGTCATTGTCAGCTCCAGGTAGAGCCTAAACTGGTCCCTCCAGGATTTCTAGGTCTTGGGTAGATTGTGGGCGTCCATGCATAATGGTGATGGTGGCTTTAATCCATCCATCGTGCAGCTCTGTTCACGTGCAGCTCTCCGCTCTAATTCTAAACTTGTAAACTAACAATCAAAAAGTGCCCAACGCTGCCACCATATTTTATGTCTTTTTTCTATAAAATAAAGACAGACATATCAGACTAACTTGACTCTTCTTTTAATAAACTTGTGAGCCCTACACACATTCTTTACATGAGGTTACCCCAGGTGTGCACCCTCTTCTCTGGCCCCCTCTACAACAGAACATACAACAATTGTTCCTATTGTCACAGTTTGATGACTGTTGACAGCATCATCACCATCATTTTCCTGTGACTGCAATATCTTGTCATGGCTTATGGTTTGGAGCAGCTGTAGTGACTGTAAGATCAGATCATTTTGTGCCATGTTCAGGGCAGCAACATAAGCAATGTCTTCTTGTTTAGCAGTTCTGCTGCTAAACAGTTTGTCTAAACAGTGTGTTGGTATCCACATTTATCCTTTCTGTTTGGTACACTATCTCAAATCGGAAATTAAACTCACTGACCCATCGAGAATGGCGAATACTCTTAGCTTTCCCTTCTGGCATTGGTTTAAGTGCACCAAGCCCTTTCTCTGATG
The DNA here is from genome assembly GCF_022655615.1 of Tachysurus fulvidraco. Classification (NCBI taxonomy): domain Eukaryota; kingdom Metazoa; phylum Chordata; class Actinopteri; order Siluriformes; family Bagridae; genus Tachysurus; species Tachysurus fulvidraco. The sequence goes on from NC_062533.1 coordinate 240,396, forward strand.
CATTCATGTGTAATACAGTTGGGAGGTTGAAGTCAGGCTATGCAAGCACCTGCTGGTTTAAAAAGATAAGTATGGTTTAGAGCTCTTTGGTTCTCTTCTGCCACAGTATTGGGGTTCTAGATGGCAGTTATGCTTTTATCGCCTACTTTGTCTTGGTCTGGAGCACCCCTGCAGCTCATACATTGGCTGAGACACTCTTGAAAAGTATTGTCTGTATTTTTGACACATAATCATACATAATCAAACATAATCAAAGTCTGGAATGCAACATTCAGTTTTGTCTCTAACCTTTTTTAATCCGATAGGGAAACAGTGTCCATTGTGCTAGTGAAGATAGTGCCTATGCTGTTAGTCATTTCATCTAGATCAATTGCGTTTAGAGGTATAGTAAGAAGATGGGACAGCTGGTAACAGGCTCTCCCCTTGCCAAAACCGGAGTTATTACAGATGACTGTTGGGTGAACTGTCACTTGCCTGCCAGACCACTAGATGGCAGGCTGACAGGTATACTTGTGTTTCATGTGTTGCCACCTGTGTCTTGTTAATGTTTGATTAGGTTTTTTTTAATTGCAAAACATGACCATAGATTAGCTAGCTACATGAACATGACTCATTGACTCAGCTAGGCAACATAATCTTAATAAGCAAACAAGAAACATGACAAACATTGACATAAAACAGCATGAACATGGTGCTCACATGGCTAACATAACATGACTGTCATGGTAACTTGACATTGAACTCATTCACAATTTTAAAAATTCATACACACGATTAACATAAACATTAACTAGCCTCTAACATTTCAGCATTTCCACCTACAATGACTCACCACACTCTCAACACCTGGACAAACACATATAACAAACCTAATCAAACATTAACCAGACACAGGTGCCAACACATGAAACACAAGGAGACCTGTCAGCCTGCCATCTAGTGGTCTGGCAGGCAAGCGACATACCTTATCTAACGTATGAAGTCAAAGGCTAGTGTGAACCAAAATCACAGGAGCCTGGTAAGCAGTGGAAAATATGTATTTTCTTCTATTTTCCAGCTTATTACAGTACTATCCAAAACAATATATGAATTACAACATGACGTATTCATTCTTTTTGCTGACATATCTCGTGCACCTTTACCTTGCGTATGACAGTCTAGTGAACAAGCTTAATACCCGTATATTAGGCTACCATTAATGAGGCATTTAGGCATAATAAGTATGTTACTGTATGCTAGCAGGGACATCCCAGTTTGTCATGGGTGTATTGGGCGTCTTGGAAGAATAATATGAAAGATGTGAATTAGAACAAAACAGTTGCATATCTCATTGGTCACAATTCATTTCAGCAGTCAAGTAGACTAGCATCCACTTAAACCATATGATTTGTCTAGATACATGGGCATATAATTGCCCAATGACAAGTATGATTGAAGTTTAAATATTAGGGATCACAACAAAAGCAAATTATTTTATCAACTTTATCGACAGAAACAAATGAAAATGTTCCCCATTTCAGAATGTCCTCTTTTTTAACAGGTTCCATTGACAACCCATAACAATAAACTCTCCTAAACTCACTGTGTTACATTAATATATGATCCATGGAATACCTGAAGCTCCCTGTGATCACTCTGGTCTTGAAAGGACAGACAACAGAAATACATCAGATTAAACAGAAATAAAATAAAAATAACACAATCGACAATGATGTAATTATCTTAAGCACATTCCTAATTGATCTGATTTGGTTTGATCAATTAACATCTTGAAATGTTCATTTTATAATGGATTTAAAATTAATTATATTGGCTTTATACAGTGACGTTGAAAGAAAAAATTACTTCAAAATTCCAATAATATTATCTGTATTTATTTCATAGAGTCATTTGATCTTTGCTTGTTTCACTTACTAACATTCTGAAATATACATTTTATATTATATTAAATTGATCCTACTTGTGAATTTATATTGACATATATGTTGAGTTTGAAGAGAAATTATTAAAAAGTAAGTTGGCTAATCTTTATTGGGACCATAGAGTAGGTCATGCTGATTTAGGACTGTATTTTATAATGGATTTTTAATGATAACTGTTTAACGAAGTTGGCTTATTCCATTTTATTTTTTTCTTTATGTACCTCATTTTTAATATGTAATGATTATTAAAATGTTAAAACTTTGTTCTCATTTTTTATTACAAAAATATTGTTTCCTCTTCCAGCTCTATTAGAATAATCTATTAGACACTGACCAAGACAGGGAGTTTGTTAATCAGGGTTGTGTTGTTCATTGTTATTTATGGTTTGAGAATAATCCACCAAACCAAAACTACCTGCCCAAAACAATGTATGATTTTGTTCAGCAAGACTGCTGTGTCTGATGCATTAACATCAGTTTCACAAACACCAACATGCTACAGCCAGGGAAGTGTCACTGATCTCTTGAGAATGCTCCACCAGCCAAATAATATGAGGATTAATAGGAGGAATATCCCTAATCAGCAGATGTTTCAAGGTTGGACATGTGATGTCACATCCTGTAGTGTCTTTACATGCAAGGTATTGATTACATCAGACTGTAATAAATTTCTTATGTTTGCTTACAATCTATATTTTCAGTTTGCAGTTTTTTTAACAGACCAACCTATCACCTACTCAATACTGTATATCTTATGAGAAAAGAAATGATAGTGACCCTTGTTCAGGAATCAGGTAAGAGCTACCCAAGGGATTTATTTAGTTACACACTGCAAAAGGTTCATTTTCTAATTAGTGTTTAAGCTTATGTGAAATAATTAAAGAGACCATGGCCAATGAAAGCAGAAATCAAGGTCATTCAAACTGTTTTTATCAAACTTTTCCTTGTGAATCATTGTGAGTTCTAAAATTGATAATTAGATGGTGTAGGTTTCCAAAGACTTAATGTCACTATTATAAGTGCTGTGATATAAACAGGTTTTAGACACATATACAACCATCAGCCATAATATTAGACCCAACTATGTAATATTGCACTGTAAGAAATCATTTGTGTGGTTTGTCAGTAAAGCTTAAAATAAAGAACATTTTCACCATAAAATAGGTTTGTTACATGAACTTGTATTATTGAATTTCCACAACAGTTAATATCTCTGTACTAGTGTGAGGGAATAAAGTCAGTTTATAGTGTTTAACTGAGATGAGGAACATTAATGTAACACAGTAGAGTTTATTTATTACTACACAAATCTTTATGAGGATGTTTATGAAGAACAGAATATATCCTTATTGTGATGAAATAAACACACGATGATAAAGCGTGCAGTACAAGGGCTGAAAAACGTCCTGATTCCGCGCATGCGCACTGAAGATGAGACGGGGGTACTGAATTCTTTGGAACACCGGTATTGTTGTAGCACCCTGCCGTAAACCGAATCGAGCGATGAGAGTTATAACATAAACAACAATAATAATGTTAATTCCCGATAAGACACTGACACCCCAGGTGGAACGTGTGATTGTTCTGGAGCGGATTACGTCACTGTGACGTAACAGAACCCGCAGTAAGGCAATGACAGCGAGGCGGTTTGTCATTGAACTCTAACTGAGTTACGATGCAGCACTTCATGACTTCTGCACATATCCCACTGCGCCCCCTACTGTATGTCGGTGGAGCTTCAGTCACAGCAGCAGTTTGTTATTATTTATTTAAGATGCGATTCGATGGAGAGAAAGAAGGAGAGAACGAGGACACACGTGTTACAGAGGGTTGGGACATACACACATACACATGCACATACACATCTAGACACACAAACACAAATACACACATACACACACAAATACACATACACACACATATAAACACATACATACACACACACAGACACATATACACATACACACAGACACACACACAAATGCACATACACACACATATAGACACACACACACACACACACACACACACACACACAACACACAATATAGACACAAACCCCCTCTCTCCTCTCTCTCTCCTCTCTCTCTCTCTCTCTCTCTCTCTCTCCTCTCTCTCTCTCTCTCTCTCTCTCTCTCGTTAAAGCTCTAAGCAGTAATGAGTGTGTATGTATCTGATGTTATGGTTGTTTTTATTTACACCCAGTACAGCCTGTCTCTTTACTGAATCCAGCCCTGATGTGTGATGATGCCACACAGACGGACAGCGCTGTCCATGAGGTACAAACCACCATCACAAACATCGCCCATTTTCAGAACGTTGCAGAAAACCTTTACTGATGAATCTGTTACTGAACATTTTGGTACCGTTGTGTGTTGGCTGTTGGAATATCCAGTCTTTCATGGTTTGAGCATTTTAATATTTAAATGAAAGTTAAATGATAGTGTTTGGAGCCTGAGGGCATGAGCAGTCAAGGCTGGAGGGTATATTAGATACATACATGTCCAGGTAGCACATGTATGTACTGAGTGCAGACTGGTTTGAGATCAGGATTTTCACACAGTCTCTAGAGTTTACTCAGAAAAAAACAACCAGTGATCAGAGAGAGAGAGGAGATCAGAGAGAGAGAGGCGATCGGAGAGAGAGAGAGGAGATGAGAGCGATCACTGATAAGGAGATATTGAATAAAGTTCAGACTAGTTGGATTTGACCAAGAGGCTTCAGTAACTCAGTTAAGAACTCTGGTGAGCAGAAAAACATCTCAGAATACACAGATGTTTGCGATAGAGTGAGAGGTTTAACCATGTCTTCATTTTAATGTTCAGTGACAAGATATTCTATTTTTCAATAAATAGGGGAAGAGAAAAAAACAACAAACAAACAAAAATAATAATAATAATAATTACCCGTGTTTTCCAGATTGCTAACTTCACCTTTCCTATCAGGTTGTTTAACAAACACACTTTCTTTCTGTTCTTTCTGTATCTGTATTTGAGGCCCCCAATAAAAACTTTATATATATCTATATCCCCGTGATTAAGCCTCCACTGTAGATCAGACGTCCTCTTCTCTATGGGAGGCTTATACTGCATTCTCCACCTGTCCCTCACAAGGAAGTCTGCTATTGCAAGAGTGCAGAGGTGAAGTAACAGAGTAAAAATTCTTCGTTACTGTACTTAAGTACATTTTTCTGGTATCAGTACTTTACTCCGGGGGCACGGTGGCTTAGTGGGTAGCACGTTCGCCTCACACCTCCAGGGTCGGGGTTCGATTCCCCGCCTCCGCCTTGTGTGTGCGGAGTTTGCATGTTCTCCCCGTGCCTCGGGGGTTTCCTCCGGGTACTCCGGTTTCCTCCCCCGGTCCAAAGACATGCATGGTAGGTTGATTGGCATCTCTGGAAAAATTGTCCGTAGTGTGTGATTGCGTGAGTGAATGAGAGTGTGTGTGTGCCCTGTGATGGGGTGGCACTACCGTCCAGGGGGTATCCTGCCTTGATGCCCGATGACGCCTGAGATAGGCACAGGCTCCCCGTGACCCGAGGTAGTTCGGATAAAGCGGTAGAAAATGAATGAATGAATAATGAGTACTTTACTCCACTATTTATTTTTCGGACAAATTTTACTTTTACTCATTACATTTTTACACAATATCTGTACTTTTTACTTCTTACGTTTTCAAAACGGACTCGTTACTTTAGTATTATTCCTTCTCCTTGGGCGCTGTTTCCAGCCTATCATCCTATCATTGTGCGGCTTTTTCCCCATGTGACTGGTGTACTGTATTATTTACTGGCTATCAGACATAGACTAAGGATAGCGGAGCTAACAATGAGCAGCGCCTACAAAAGGAATGGCTAATGTTCATTCAGAGGGAGTCACCGATGTTAAAATAACTAACAACGAGGACATTCCTGAACACACATGGCCATATATGAGGGAGATGTTTGTAATAATCGGCGTCAAAAAGGATTCCTGGCGAGTGCGTTGCGAATTGTGTCACCCAGGGGGGGTTCTAGCCCTTTTTTAGGGTGGCTTCAGCCCCCTGTCTGTAATCTCAGCCACCCTAAAACTATAAGGATCATTTTTACTTTCATAAATAAACAATAAAAATGACGTTAAAATGCAGGACATGTCGTCGATGGGAAAGAAAATTATAAAAAAAATTTTACTTTACTTTTACACGCGTGTGTTGTAGTGTTTCACACGTGCGTCTTCAGCTGCCTGCTTTATTAGAACGGAGAAGCACAGGTACGCGCAGCGTGCACGCGCAGTCAGAGCTGGAGGCGTTTATCTATAACGTTAATCGGCGGAAAGACGCAAAGACGGCAACCAAAAGCAGTGAAATGTCACTATTCTTATTACCAGAGTTGTCATATAATATATATATAGAACTCTTCTTGTTTTAAATTCTCACTGAGGGCTACAACCCCCTAAAGATGAAACCCTAGAACCGCCCCTGGTGTCAACCCAAAAAACACAAAGTGCTTAATTTAATTAACATTAATTTTGTCATTTGTAAAACATCACAATAATTTTGAGTTGTTTTCAAGCACAGAGCTGGAATCTACAGCTTGGGATATGGCCTTGGTGATACACTTGGTATACATTATATTTCCAAAAGTATTGGGTCACCTGACCTTTCCTGCTATATGTGGTTGTTTTCTGATCTCATCCAGTACATATATATATATATATATATATATATATATATATATATATATATATATATATATATATATACAGTACAGACCAAAAGTTTGGACACACCTCATTCAAGAGTTTTCTTTATTTTCATGACCATGAAAATTGTAGATTCACACTGAAGGCATCAAAACTATGAATGAACACATGTGGAATTATATACGTACATAACAAAAAAGTGTGAAACAACTGAAAATATGTCATTCTAGGTTCTTCAAAGTAGCCACCTTTTGCTTTGGTTACTGCTTTGCACACTCTTGGCATTCTCTTGATGAACTTCAAGAGGTAGTCACCTGAAATCGTCTTCCAACGGTCTTGAAGAAGTTCCCAGAGATGCTTAGCACTTGTTGGCCCTTTTGCCTTCACTCTGAGGTCCAGCTCACCCCAAACCATCTCCATTGGGTTCAGGTCCGGTGACTGTGGAGGCCAGGTCATCTGGTGCAGCACCCCATCACTCTCCTTCATGGTCAAATAGCCCTTACACAGCCTGGAGGTGTGTTTGGGGTCATTGTCCTGTTGAAAAGGTGATGTGTCCAAACTTTTGGAATGTGTGTCCAAACTTTTGGTCTGTACTATATATATATATATATATATATATATATATATATATATATATATATATATATATATATATATATATATATATAAAACATGACGTCCAGTTACCAGCATGACACTAAACAGGTAGTAGTAACGGCGACTTTTACTTAAGTACATGTCAGAGCCCATACTTCTTTACTTTCACTTGAGTAAAAGAGTGTAGCCACTACTTCTACTTTTACTGGAGTCTTTTAAAAAACTGAGTATCTGTACTTCTACTTGAGTAAAGGATGTGTGTACTTTTGCCACCTCTGCAAGAGTGTTATTTTCACTGTGATATAGTACAGAGCTTTCTTTACTTGCTGACTCCAGATCTCTCAGTTTAGGGTATTAAAGGATAAAATAGAACCACTGGATTCTTCTACTTCTTCCTCACTGATAGCTCGAGTGATCTTAATTTTTGGAAAGTCCTGTTCATCTAGTTTGTCCCTTCGAGGTCCTCTTACAATGATGTTTCTGTATCTGGTCGGTAACACAGAGAAGATTTCATCCTTCATCTTGAAAATGAGACGTGCTGATTATAAGCCTGTCACCACTTTAATGGCCTTGTCCAGTCTCCAACCATTTCCATCCAGTACATGTCCCAGCTTTGTAACTCCAATTTTTAGAAGGCAAGCTTTCACAGTTGCTTAAGACAAAATAAACAGTTCGCTAATAGCCACATAGAGTTCACATAAAGCCTTAGCGGTGGTGTGTAATGTAAACTCTGACAATGAAAACTGTGATGAATTCCTGTGGTAAATAAAATGGCCTGCATCTAACAGTCACAAACTCCACCAGTGATGAAAAGTAAATAGAAAAAAAGCACAGAGATTTTACACCATTTTGTGTTGATGTAAACACACACACAATTACCGCACAGAGCTGCATTTCCCACCATTGCATTTCAAAGTTATTCCATTACATTGTCATGCAGGCTGGTCATTGTATTATTTCTATAATGTTCATTTCAATTCAAGTTTATTTGTGTAGCACTTTTTACAATTGACATTGTCTCAAAGCAGCTTTACAGAACATAAACATAGAACAAAATGTTAATATAAAGAATAATATAAAGATTAATATAGTACAAAATTCAAGATTATATTAGATATATTTAAATGTGTATGTATTTATCCCCAATGAACAAGTCTGGGGTGACTCAGGCAGCAGTGGCAAGGAAAAACTCCCTTAGATGGTAAAGGAAACCTTGAGAGGAACCAGACTCAAAGGGGAACCTCATCCTCATCTGGGTGATACTGGGGGTGTGATTTTATATATATACAGTCTGATAAATGTTGTATAGATGCAAAAGATCACATGGAGTTCACATCTCCCTTTAGTATCGCAGAGTTTGACTGGAGCTGGTAGATCTCTAGATGTCTCAGGATTCTCAGAGTCCTCAGGAGCCCAAAATCTTCATCGCACGGAAGACGATCAGAGCTGGTACAGTTTCTGGATGCCTTGGGATGGGTAGAAAGAGAGAAGCAGTGGAGAGGAATTAACATATCTGCTGTTCATAAAATGTGCAAGTCTGATATAATAGTGCACAATATTTTTGTACAGCATTTTACATTTTAGCATTTTACATGATAAATTACGGCATTTATCAGACACCCTTATCTAGAGTGACTTAGTTTTAAATTTCAATTTATACAACTGAGGGTTAAGGGCCTTGCTCAGGGGCCCAGCAGTGGCGAATTGGTGGACCTGGGATTCGAACACAGGACCTTTCCATCAGTAGGCAAACATCTAATCCACTAGACTCATGTATGCATGAACACAACAGTCTCTGGTGTCCAAGTCCCCTAAACACTTGAAAAGATAAAGACTTGTGTAGCACCATTTTAGATCCAGAGTGGCTGCTGTGTGCTACTGCAACACCGCCACCTTGGTTCTCAGAATGAGAGTTGTTGACCGTGAGGTTGCCATTCCAGGTCACTCTGGTTGAAGCTGAGGAGAAACACAAGCAGGCGAAGGAGTCCACTGATGAGCTGCAGCAGCAGAACGCTGACCTGATGTCACAGGTGGAAACACTGCAAAACACAGTGCAGGAGTTGGGCAACCTGCTCGCTGAGACCCACACTGAGTGCAATGACACAAGAAGGGTAAGTGAAGATTCTTAAGCAGTTCCTTCAAAAATAATGTGAGGACATGTGATGTTACTTAACAGGCTTTAAACATGAGAATAAAAGAAAAACAATATTTTTATTTAAAAAAATCTTTTAATTTAAGATGCTAGATTTGATATTGACTGTTAAACTTCTTTTGTTTTAGTTGTATGAGACAGAGCTGAACCTTCGCAAATACCTGCAGTCTGACTACGAACGGAAGGAGGAAAAGTTTACTCAGGAAATCAACTCTCTAAGGGTAACTTTCTTCATCTCAACCTTTACTGTGTCGGTTGTATTTTAGTTGCTTTTCTGAGGTTCTGTGTTTGGGTTTTGTTTGAACTTTTAGGTCACTCTGACTGAAGCTAAGAGCAAATATGAGCAGGCCATGGAGTCCAACACTCATCTGGATATCAAGAACTCCAGGCTGTGGTCTGATATAAAGTTACTGCAAGACACAATGCTGGAGATAGACGAAGAGCTCTCTCTGAGCCGGATAAGGTGTAATGAGCTAATGAGGGTAAGTGAACATTTCCTTTAGAAATATCTGAGGAAATGTGATGTTCATGGTTCAAAAACGAGTCACACCACAGGCTATTTAAGCAAAATAAAAGAAAATAAAAATTTAAATTGGAGATGCGGAGTTTCACAGTCATGACCCTAGAGCTCTGGAGTGTGAAGCTCTTTACTGTGTTTTAGGAGTGTGAGTTACAAAAACGTGAGTTGAGGAACCTGCATTCCAAGCGGAACGAGACAGAGCAAATGTCACAAGAGGTGAGTTTTATTTATAGGTCGTAATCTACTCACATTACTGAATACTGAGCAGTTCTTCCATTGTTTTAATTATTTTATTTTTAACTTCATAACTGAGCTGTTTTTTTAAAGCTCACAAAATCATAAAGTGGGACATGCTTTTCACTGCCCTCTTCTGCTCCATGGTTATGTTTAGGAGTATGAGCGAGAGAGGGAGGGTCACAGTGTCCTGAAGTTCGATCAGATGACTTCAACACATAACGAGGAGATACTACAGGTAAGTGATTCATGACTGCTAGTGTGTGTGTGTGTGTGTGTGTGTGTGTGTGTGTGTGTGTGTGTGTGTGTGTGTGTGTGTGTGTGTGTTCTGGATGACATTTTGTACAAAAAACATTTCAATGATTATTTTTAGTACTCAGAAGTGTCAGAAGGTGTTTAGCAGTAAATAAATCTCTGTTTGTTGAATTTTCAGGACGTCCAGGCTAAAGCTACCAGGCTTTATGGGGAGGTGACAGAGTCCCATGATCACCTAAAGAGGGATGAGTATGAGTTGAAACTGCGAGAGTCAGTTCAGAAGATGGAGAGAGAGCTCAGTGAGTCACATAGGAAGTATGAAGAGATAAAGAGGGTAAGCGTTTTACACTTTGCATTAAACTGTTCCTTTCAAATAAATGTACAAGGTTCAGATGCTAGGTGTCTTTTTTGTGAATGGAAGTGACACACTATAGATGGGAATATTAGGCAGTCAAGTTTAAACCTCCTTGGCCTGTTTTTAGTTGAGAGATAAAGAGGATCACTGGATCCAGACGCTGCAGTGCAAAGAGATGATGGAACTGTTAGAACAGAGCAATGAGTTAATAAAAGTGTCCATGGTTGTGTTTTAGGAGTACGAGCGAGAGAAAGAGGCTCACAGTGTCCTGAAGGTCAATCAGAAGACTTCAACACATCACAAGTGGTTACTACAGGTAAGTGTTTCATGACTGCTAGTGTGTGTGTGTGTGTGTGTGTGTGTGTGTGTGTGTGTGTGTGTGTGTGTGTGTGTGTGTGTATGTGTGTGTATGTGTGTGTGTGTGTGTGTGTGTGTGTGTGTGTGTGTGTGTGTGTGTGTGTGTGTGTGTGTGTGTGTGTGTGTGTGTGTGTGTGTTACAAAAAAACATAATTTCCGGCTCTTCTGACAAATGATGAGTCGAGTCCTCAGTGGTGTCAGGTTGTGTTTGATGATGTAAATAATGGCAACAAGCTTTACTTTTGGAACTTTCAGGTTTCTCAGGCTGAAGCTGAGGAGAACTATCAGTCCACTGCTCAGATGCAGAATAAGAACTCTGACCTGATGTCCCAGGTGAAGACGCTGCAAAACACGGTGCAGGGGCTGAGCAGCCTGCTCGCTGAGACACGCAAGAAGTGTGAAACGGCAAAAGAGGTCAGTGAGAAAATCCTTACATTAACCAGGTCCTTTAAAAATCATGTAATGGCTTTTGATGTTCATGAGTTACACCACAAGCTATACACACTTGAACAAAATATTACTATATTAATTATTAATATTAAAACCGTATTACTAAAATAAGATTCTATTTGTTTTTTAATTGAAAAGATGTGGTTCATTGTAGACATAAACATTTAGTTGTACATAAACATTAAGTCACACTTTTCTTGCTCCATGGTTGTGTTTTAGGAGCATAAGGTTGTGAATGGCATCCTTCAGTTCGTGGAGACCAAGGCCAGAAAACGGGAGAAATTTTTACTACGGAAAAGAAAAGCCATTCAGGTACACTTTTTCTAAACAAATCACAGTTTGTGTGTGTGTGTGTGTGTGTGTGTGTGTGTGTGTGCGTGTGTGTGTTTGTGTGTGTTCTTCTCATTCTTTTGGGAACACAAAACCTTTGAGTCTGGTCTGATGAGGGATCAGTTCAATCCCAAAAGTGAGTGTGTGTAGAAGTGAATAAAACCAAGAGGCTTTGAACCTTTCAGGAGTCTCTGGATGAAGCTGAAGAAAACTACAGGGAGGCGATGGATAGGGTTACTGAGCTGGAGAATGAGAACATTGACAGGGTGGCTGAAGTGCACACACTGCAAGATGAAATGACTCATTTGGTACAAAATCTCTCTGATACCCAGATGATGTTTGAGCGGACAATGAGGGTAAGTGGGGGGAAAAAATCACCAATTACTGTAGCAGTAATTTGAGAATCAGTTCATACTACATAAAATAAAATTTTTAAGAAGCGGTTTTCTTAGTTCTTTGTCGATCTTGTGAACATTAAGCTTATGAGTCTAAACCTCTTCTGCTTTATGGCTTTGTTCTAGGACTTGGAGCAAAAAAGTCGTCAGTTCACGGAGCTAAAGTCCAAGTGGGAATTATTAAACGAAACTGTGCTAAAGGTGAGCTTAACTTTTTAGAAAGTTAACAGGACAATATCCAGTATAAGCACTACTGCAAGTGAGCTCTCAATATTTTACCTCTATATTGAATTAATTTGGTATTGAAGCTCTTTTAGTCACTGGATCTCATTAAGAACTTTTTAAAAATTGTTAGTATAATCCACATGGTACAAGTCCTCAGTTTCTACTTGAAGTGAAGGAATATTTAGCAATTTAGTACTGAAGTGTCCTCTTCTATGTTTTAGGATTATCAGGTTGAGTGTCAAGCTCACAAAGTCCTGAAGGTGCAGTACAGTGAGATGAAGGAACAACACAACAAGTTACATGAGGTACATTATTCATCTCATTAACTCCTAACTGCGGTAGTGCGCTGTGTGTTAGTTACGGCTGTGTGTAAGTTATGCTGTGTGGCCTGCTTACATGTTTGTGTTTTCCCTCCTTTTACCACTTTAATAGTTATAACAACTAGGTGCACTTAATATAAAGTGTTTTTGAACAAAAGCAGAAAAACGTTAAGTAGACACTCTAAATGTGATCAGTCCCAACTGCAACAACTCTGGGAAATGTCATCATGTCTAATGGTGAGTAACAAACAAGAATATAAAGCTAACACAAAGGCTAAGCTCCCTGAGAGTAGGGAGAAAGTGTAGCGAAGTATGGAGAGCCATTAGGGTAAAATGACCAGAGAATGTGAGAGTGAAGTGGGAAGTCCTTAGGTGTGGTTTTTCTGATGGACCTGTGAAGAGGTCCCAAACTTCTTGGGGATGGATGAAAGCGCAGCATGAAAAATAGGAGACAGGTTGTACCCAAGACATTCCACCTCTATTGAGAGAAGGATTTTCACTTGGATATAGATAGCTCCCTTCACTCCTCTCTCAAACCATCTGTCGTCTCTGTCCAATATGCATACTTTATTATCCTCAAATGTATGTCCTCTGTTCTTCACAAGAAGATACACTGCTGATTCTGGTCATTCTGTGTTGGTACCTACTTGTATGAAGTTGTTGTTTGAATACTGCATTGGACAGTGTATATTCCATTGCTCTTGTTTTTGGTGTCTGGTCATTTGGATGGACGAGTCTCAGTGTGTTGGTAGGTTTATATTGAATTCATATGTGGTGTTTTCCAAAAAGCCATTTTAGCTTCTTGGACACTACTCTAGCCATGTAAGGAACGTAAGGTTTTACCTTCAGATCTGGGTTTCAGCTCTATCTGTAATTCTTTCACTGGAAGCTGTCTTGTTAAATGGCCACTTAGGATATCCACATATCTTGAGAGCTTCCTTCAAATTATTATCTTTCTTTTTGGATTCTATTGAGATGCTTTCTTTCCTGTGGTGTAATGAACTGATGACTCCTAATCTGTGTTGCAGTGGGTGGTGCAAGTCAAACAGCAGGTCTGTGTGTGTTGCTTTCCTATATACTTCTATTTAAATTTTTTCCATCAGTCCCTATGAGAGATACACAGTCCAGGAAAGCCAACCTGTTGTTCTTGGTGTTTTCTTGACCATTGAAACTTGATTTTATTATCAGTTGCTTTGATATGGTCTGTGAAGGCCTGTACTTCTTGGATATTGACCTTCAACCATTAACATCTGAACCAATGGCTCCATCCCTTGGAATCAGTTGAGTGCTTTCTTTTTGACATGTATAGGTTGGACACAAAACTGGAGAACCCATGGCACAAATGTCTTTCACTCTGTAGAAGTCACCTCTGTAAGTGAAGTAGGTGCTGTTAAGACACAAGTCTAGAAAAGTGCAGCTCTGGTCCAGGCTAAAGCTGCTTCTGGTGCTGAGGTTGCTGTCCTCTTCCATTGGTGGAATCCTGCCAATTTCCCTCAGACCAAAGAAGCTGCTTGGATGAGTAGAAAAAATGTTTTGACCTAAAAAGAAAGACGTCTAATTGACATGACTCAGCTTCCAGATAACCTCACCTGTATGACTGAGAATCTTCACAAACTCATCTGTATGACAGACATAGTTTGCAATTAATTTAAAGAATTGGTGTCTCGGAGTTGAAGTCAGTTGACACTAGGTCGACATAATTTTGCATATGGAATTTGAAAAAGGTTAACATGAAAACCTGATTTAATTTAATGCCATGTCACTTGATACAAGATTCTCCCTTTGATGCATCTGACACAAGAAATTTTCTAAAACCTAAGAAATTGAAATATGACTATGGAGTGTCTACAATATTTTAGTAAATATTAGATAAGAGCTATGGGTGTTTGGACAGCTAGGTTTTTCCATAGAAAAATCATATGAGAAACCTCATGGAACCTTGTACCCAAAGGAGTGGAACCATCAGTCACTGAAAGGGTGGTGAACATGTCAAACAAATATAGAAACAAACAACATATTAGTGCCAGGGAAAAATGCATGGAGTCTTTAATTTATCTTAAACAATTTATCTTTAAAATTGCAAAAAATCTGTAAACATGAAGTTCATTAATTTCTAAAATTTGTTGGTACTAAGTCTAGCTAGCTGCCACTGAACAATAATTTCAACAGACAAATTGGTATTGTTCTATATCAACAGCTCTGAAATTTATTAGTGCACACTGAAATTATTTTCCAAGCAAAGACTTGAAAATGTGTCTCCAAATTAGTTACGCAGAAAGTCTTTTGGAATTGTCTCATTGCACATGTGAAGCTTATTTATTTTCTTAACTGCTGTGTTGTAGGATCGTGTGCGAGTGAGTGAGGATTACAGCATCCTGCAGGCTCAATATGAAGAATTAAAACAACACCATGGTTCACTAATGGTATGCATTTACGTTTATATTCTTATGTAACCATGACATGGTGTTTGTGTGTGTGTGTGTGTGTGTGTGTGTGTGTGTGTGTGTGTGTGTGTGTGTGTGTGTGTAGATGTACACTGTCACTGTAGATGTTTAGACATTTGGTCTTTTGTCCATCAAGCATTGTTTGTTCTGATGAGGAGTCTTCAACAGTGTGCTTAGAATCAATAAAGCTGGGTGTTATTTTCAGGTCAGTGTTGCTGAGGAGAAATATGCTCTGCTGTACAGCAAGAAGTCTGACCTGATATCTCATGTGAATAAAGAGCATCTTGGGGAAGAGCTCACTGAGACACACAGGAAGTGTGACGAGATTTCAAGGGTGAGTGCAAAAACCCTTTGTGCTGCATGATGAGTTACACCACAAGCAGTATAAAGTGTCAATGAAAGTTTGTGAGCCCTTTAGAAATGTATATATTCTGTATAAATATGATCTAAGTCCTAAAATTGTGTGTGGTGGCCTTGTGGGTAGGTGTTGGGTTCCCAATCGGAAGGTTGTGAGTTTGATCCCAGGTCCACCCAGCTGCCACTGTTGGGCCTCTGAGAAAGTCCCTTAACCCTCAATTTCTCAGTTGTATTAAAAAAAAAAGGAGATAATTTAAGTCCCTCTGTATTTGGCGTCTGCTAAATGCTGGAAATGTAAACGTAAACAAATTGAACACAATCAAACAAATTATTATATGTGGTAAGTTTTTTATGCAGGAAAATGTTCCATTATAATATATCGATCTGTGAGCCACAAAAGCAAGTGAATCTCTAGGATTAGTATTTAATTTCAAGAGTCCATCTGTTTTCAGACAATGTTTTGACAATCAGGTCTTGGCAACATATCAATATCTGATGTTTATGACATGTGTTTGTGGAAGTGGATCGTGGCACGAACAAAGGACCTTTTCATGTTTTTTTCATTTTTTCATTTGTGTAGAACTGATCAAGTTACCAGAAACTTTACTTACAGTTTATTGCTGCACAAGGTGTCACAACAGATGCTGAAATCATATACTCATTTCATATACTTTTGCAAGTCACAGATTAGATTAGATTAGATTCAACTTTATTGTCATTACATATGTACAAGTACAGGCAACGAAATGCAGTTTAGGTCTAACCAGAGTGCAGTTGTAGTAAGTGTACAGTATATACAGTTTTTTACAGGATTTAAATAAGTTAAATAAAATGGTAATATGGAAGGAATTTACAGATGTGTGTGTACTATGAACATAATATACAGATTTACAGAAGGATATGTGCTGTAACAAAATATATGGCTATTACTATAAACAGTAATTTTCAGATACAGTATACAGTATGTATGTTCTATGAATATAATATACAAATGAATATATATATATATATATATATATATATATATATATATATATATATATATATATATATATATACACACATACATATATATGTGTATAATTTAGTTTACAGTAACAGACATTTGTATATTATATTCATAGCACCCATATATATATATATATATATATATATATATATATATATATATATATATATGTATGTATATATATATAAACACACATATATATATATATATGTATGTATATATATATACACACACATATATATATATATATATATATATATATATATATATATATATATATATATATATATACACACACATATATATATATATATATATATATATATATATATATATATATATATATATATATGGGTGCTATGAATATAATATACAAATGTCTGTTACTGTAAACTAAATTATACAGGGGGATATGTACTATGAACATGAATAGAAATCAGGTGGGTATATACAATGTAAGGCAATGGTGAGCAGCAATGCAAAAAAAAAAGAAGAGCAAGTGTGCAAATAACGAATTGTGGTTTGAGAAATAAGCAAATGAGCAAAAGTGATCATAAGTTTTTGTGTAGACAGACCATTAGTGCAATAACGAAGTGTGAGGTGTGTGTGTGTGTATGTGTGTGTGTGTGCGTGTGTGTGTGTGTGGGGTGGAGGTAGGTAGTAGAGTGAAGGACAGTAGGATCAGCGAGTGGCAGAGTTCAATAAAGAGACAGCTCTAGGAAAAAGGCTGTTTTTTAGTCGGCTGGTCCTGGTCCGGAGACACCTGAAATGCCTGCCGGAGGGTAGAAGTGAGAACAGTTTATGGGCGGAATGAGAGGAGTCCTTAAGAATGCTGCGAGCTCGACACAGACAGCGTTTCTTGTGGATGTCCCCCATGGCAGGAAGTGGAGTCCCTGTGATGCTCTGGGCAGTTTTCACTGCTCGCTGCAATGCCCTATGGTCTGCAACAGAGCAACTCCCATACCAGACTGTGACACAGCTGGTGAGGATACTTTCTAACGCGCAGCGGTAGAAGTTCACCAGGATATCTGAGGAAAGCTTATTTTCTTTAGTGTCTTCAGGAAAAATAGGCGCTGGTGAGCCTTCTTGACAAGGCTGGAGGTGTTGGTAGTCCACGACAGGTCCGCCGAGATGTGGATCCCCAGGAACTTGAAACTGGAAACATGCTCAACAGCCATCCCATTGATGTAGATGTTGTCATGTGTGTCTCCTGTCTCTTTCCTGAAGTCCATAATGAGCTCCTTTGTTTTGGAGGTGTTAAGGAGCAAGTTATTGTCATTGCACCATGTGGCTAGGTGCTGGATCTCCTCCTTGTAGGCATTCTCATCATTGTTGGTGATGAGACCGATCACTGTAGTGTCATCTGCAAACTTGAGGATGGGGTGAGGTCCATTCACAGGCCTGCAGTCGTAGGTGAAGAGGGATCAGCCAGACAGCCCTGTGGTACACCAGTGTTGAGTATGATAATGTTGGAGAAGATGGAGCCTGATCGAACCTGCTGGGGTCTGTTGGTCAGAAAGTCCATAATCCAGTTGCAAGTTGTGGTGTTAATGCCCAGATCTACTAATTTGGCTATTAACTTGGATGGAATGATGGTGTTAAATGCTGAGCTGAAGTCAACAAACAGCATACGTGCATAAGTGTTCTTATTGTCCAAGTGTGTGAGCACAGAGTGCACCCTCATTGAAACTGCATCTTCTGTGCTCCTATTGGATGGCAATGTGGATGGCAGAGAGTCCTTCAGGTGCACCAGGACCAGCCACTCAAAGCACTTCATGATAATGGGAGTCGTTCAGTGCAGTAGTCGTTTGGGTATGCTGGGCTGGAGTGTTTTGGCGCTGGCACAATGGAGGTGCATTTAAAAAAAAGTGGGAACAGCTGCTTGGGCAAGAGACAGGTTGAAGATGTCCATGAAGACCCCAGCAAGCTGCTCAGCACATGTCCTGAGTACATGGAGTACAGGGATATTGTCTGGTCCAGCGCCTTTGTGTATGCTGATCCGGCTCAGTGCGTTGCAGACATCTGTAGAGGAGCGTACGATTGGAGGGTGGTCAGCCGAGGGTTTGTGCTTGATGGCAGTTTCTCTGTTGTCTCTCTCAAAACGAGCATAAAAGTCATTAAGCTCGTTCAAGAAGAGGACATCAGTGGCAGCAGGGGTGGAGTGTGGGGATTTGTAATTGCTGATGACCTGAATGCCTTGCCACATGCATTGAGGGTCTGAGTTGGAAAAATGCTCCTCTATCTTCCACTTGTAGCAGTGCTTGGCCTCTTTGATGCCCCCTTCAGGTTAGCTCTGGATGTGCTGTAGGCCTGTGCTTCACCTGATCTGAAGGCAGTATTGCGTGCCTTCAACAGGAGGCACACCTCCTTGTTCATCCATGGCTTCTGATTTGGGTATGTGATGATCTGTTTCTGAGTAGTAACACTGTCTATGGTGGTACTGTTGAAATCCAGTACAGAGGTGGTGTAACACTCAATGTCCGTGTGAGTGTCATTGGTGGCCTGAGATGCAAATGTTCTCCAGCCTGTGTGTTGAAACCTTTCCTGGAGTGTGTAATCTGCTTCTGTGGGCCAGACCTTGATGGTTCTCACTGATGGCTTCACTTGCTTGATGAGGGGTGCATATTTGGGAGTGAGGAACAAAGAAAGGTGATCTGACTGTCCTACAGTATGTGGGGGAGGGGGGTCACAATGTAAGTTCCAGCCATGTTTGTGTATACATGGTCTAAGGTTTTGTTCCCTCTGGTGTGACAGGAAACATGCTGGTGAAATTTGGGGAGCACTGCCTTTAAGTCTGAGAGATTAAAATCACCCGCAACAATAAATGCAGCTTCCGGATGAACAGTCTGTTGTTTACTGATGGCTGCATAAAGTTCTTTCATAGCAAACTTAGCACCAGCAGGTTCAGGGACAGCTTTTTTCCATCCACCATCACACTATTGAACTCTACACTACACCGCTAGATCACTACAAAGCAAACACAAAAACAAAACACTGTATATAAAATCTGTGCAATACATGTACATATTACATAGTTTTTTCTTTTTTTTTACTCCTCATTACATCTGCACTATTTTTTGTATCTTTATATCATTACTGATTATATATATATATATAATCATATATAGTAGATTATTCAGCTTGCTAACTCCTAGAAAAGCCATAATCTTGTGATCTTGTAACCTCTCACTCTGCACACTCCTCTTCAGTGCCATAGACTTAGAACCATTTCTGGAATTCTGTAATATTTATTTACTGTATACACTTTCATATACACCACCTGCTGTAAATATGCTATATATTTATCTGCACTTTTGCACGACTGCTACATTTTGCACTTCTGGTAGATGTCAAAATGCATTTCATTGCTGTGTACCTGTACTATGCAATGACAATAAAGTTCTATCTATCTATCTATCTATCTATCTATCTATCTATCTATCTATCTATCTATCTATCTATCTATCTATCTATCTATCTATCTATCTATCTATCTATCTATCTATCTATCTATCAGTCAGGGGGAATGTAAGCTGCTGTTATAATGGTGAAAGTGAACTCCCCTGGTAGATAAAACGGTCTACATTTAACCATGAGAAACTCCAGGTTAGCTGAACAATGTCTCCCAACAATAACAGAGTTTGTGCACCAAGCTTTGTTAACATAAATGCACAATCCACCACCTCTGGTCTTACCGGAGCCATCTAATGTCTTATCCGTGTGTGTCATGCCGCTAGCTCAATAGCGTTGTCCGGAATGCCGCTGTGCAGGCATGTTTCTGTGAAAACCATCACATTGCAGTTCAACAGTTTCATGTTGAGAGTGATGCTGAGTCGAATCTCCTCCATTTTGTTTACCAGTGACCAAACATTGGCGAGAAAGATGCTGGGTAAAGAGAGCCGGTGTGGTGTTAGCTTTAGCCTAGCTTTCACTCCACCATGCTTCCCCCGCCTTTGTTTACGGTCTCGACGCCGCCTGCGAGCACTTCCATGAGTGAGCAGACTCGGGTGTTCTGGCTATCTCAGGAAGGAGTTGAAGATTGTCCCTAAAACAGTCGGGTAGTCACAAACCAATATCCAAAAGCTCATGTTGGGTGAACGATGTATAGCCACGAACAGACCCGAGATAAGCAACAGAAAGGCAGCAAAATTGCAGATCATGGAGAGACCCTGAGCCTCGCGATGTACTCGCACCTCCATCTTGGTCTTGGTCACAGACATGTAATGCTGGATCATTTTTCTCAATAATTAAATGAAGTATAATGTTGTTGGCTCATTTGTTTGATTGTGTTCACTTTGTTTACTTTTAGGTCTTGTGTGAAATTCTGATGAGTCATTTATGCAGAAAAATAGGTTTCTCAAACTTTCAAGCAACTCGGTGTACTTGAACAAATTAAAAAGTGTATTTATAGTTTAAGATGTGGGTTTCTTTTTATATATGAGTGTAAGAATGTAACCTCTTCTTCTTCATGGCTGTGTTTTAGCGAGAGCGTGAGGATTACAATCTCCTGAAGGTGCAGTACAAAGAGATGGAGGAAACTTTACAACAGTGCCAGGAGCTACTTAAGGTAAGGTGTTATTATCATATCTGCTGAAGTTCATGGTGGCAGCTGTGTGTCAGAAAAGTAAATGCAGTAGTAAAGCACCACTTGCCATTTTTCTGGGTATTTCAAAGAATACATTTAAGCTTGTATATGACATCCTTTTTATATAAAATCTGTTTTATTTCCACAGAAACAATGCTTAGATCTTGGAGCTGAAGTCCCATGATCCACAAATAACTGTCAAGGGCTGTGTTTAACACCTGGATAAACAATAGTGTAATTGTACTTACTATAAATCAACAATGTGAGTTGAGAGGAGGACTTGGGCCAATAAGGGACCAAGACAGATCAGCCACATGTGGGCGAACTGGTCTCCTGAGAGCTCAGCTGTAAGTGTCTGTAGCTCCAGGGTGGCATATGGCCTTCGGAGGGCACCTGAGCATTGGCTCCTTTCTTGGTGGACCTTTTGGATAATCTGTGTTATTCTGTTAGTTATTTGTTGTCTGGGGTCTGCAAGAGCAGTCCAGAAACTTGGGGCAAACTGCAGGTTCTGCAAGCTGTATGTAGAGTGGAACCCTGTGCCAACCACACAGAGTTGCACAGAGCAATATACACTAGAGCAATATGTCCTACTGTTAGATGTTAGGCCTCCATCAAATCCATAGCAAGGTAGTCGGCTTTTAATGTTTTGAGTAACTTCTTATAACAGATTTTCCCATGCAGACTGATATGCATGTGTGTTGACATAAACCCTTGAGAGGAATTAAACAGACCTAAAAGCATCAAGATCTACCTGTGAATGCACCGAGATGTGATGCAAGAGTTCACAGGTGGCATGCAGTCCAGACTAAAAAAAAACTTCTAGATATAGTGATGAACATGATGTACTCATGCTCCTCAGTCATCACACTGTCAGGAGGGCAATTTGGGCCAGGAGTTCTCAGCAGTGATGGAATGGTCACCATCACCACAATAGAAGAAAAAATTAAGAGCGATATCTTGAGTCTACCGAGGCACGTAGAGAAAAAGGAACCTTAGTGATGTTTACATTGGGTACAGTAAGTACTATATCATTGTCATACGACAGAAAAGTCTTGGCATATACACACACAAAACTATTTCCAGGTGTTAATCACTAAACTTGAAGGTTAGGATCATGAAGAAGAGTGACACTGAACACCAACTACAATTCAATGCCTTCATCATGAGCACTTGTTAGACACTGATAAAAAAAATTGTAAAAGACATGGCTACATTTGATTAAATTTGTGCCGTTATAATCAATTCATCCATGGGTTTATCAGATGTAACAAATTTAATCCATTAAACTGCTTAATATTTGCCTCATTTTTTTTTCAATTACAGCTATTTTAATGAATTAATTCTTATTTATTGAATATGCATCTAAGATGTAGAATTGTTTCCAAGATGGTGGTGGGGCAGTAGCATGCAGTGGCTACTTCAGACTCAATATAGTGCTATTCTCAGATTTTCCATGTGAGAGCCAGACATTAATACAGTACAGAAATCATGCAACAGCCAAACTGCATTATGAATCACCAATACACTGATCACTGGGCCCCCTCAGGGCAGTATGTTCAGCCCACTGTTGTTGAGTGCGAGAGAGAATGCATAAGAGATTATGTGTCAGAAAGAGAGAGAGGGCAAAAAATAATTTTTTTTTTAAACCTTAAGAATGTAACCCAAACCTTATGAAGGAAACCCCCAAACTGAACCCAGTGCCTCACGGTTTAAACCATAAAATAAATTCAATTTAATTTTATTTGTATAGTACTTTTTAACAATGGACATTGTCTCAAAGCAGCTTTATAGAACATGAACATAATGCAAAAGCTTTAGCATAAAGATTAATCTAATTAATATTAGATATATTTAAATGTGTTTGTATTTATCCCCAAATGAACAAGCCTGAGGTGACTATAGTGAGCCAGACAAAAGTGAATTTCATCCTCATTTGGGTGACACACTTTGGGCTTTTCTCTTTTGGCCTCAATGAAGGCGGTCGTATTTTCTCTCCCTCTCCTCCCCCTTACTTTCCCTGCTTTGCTCCTCTCGTCTCGTATATTGTCTTATACTTTGAGAGACTCTCTCTGCACTGCTCTCCAAACTAAAAAATATCATGGATTTGATAAACTGGTCTCTCAACGCAATTGACACCATCTTCTTGACGAGAAGCTTGGGTTCGGGGGAACCTGACTGCCCTGCCGGAAAGTCGCAGCTGGCTATATGATGGACGCGTGTGAGAGGTGGCGGGTCGTGTGTCTGGCGCCTCTTTCCGTGGAGGACGTTGAAGATATCTACCTATTCGGAACCATGATAACAGGAGTTCAGCTGATTGGATTAGGCATTGCCCTGGTTGATCAAGAAAATGCGAAAACGGTGACAGCTGTCCAAAACCTCCCAAGGCTGCCCATCATGGTTGATGCAGTGGGCAGAGCGGTCAGCACTGAGGCTGGGACTATTAACCACAATATGGATAACATCACATTGAGGCTCACTGCTTTGGATACTTCTTTGGTTAACATCACGGAGCAGTTCACTGCTTTGGAAAGGAAAATTAATCGATTTGGAGATTAGAATGGACTAAAAGAGTAGTCGCATAAATTGGAATGCGTCTACTCGCCCCAAGACCAAACAATCCCAATCTTATCTGCTTTCGGCTCCCCTCAACCAGCACTGGCCTCGGCGAAGGCTGCTGCTGGAACAACAATTCCCCTGGAAAAGCACTGCAGCGGGACTCTCTTGCATTCCTCCCCCCACTTCCACAGACACCTGCTGATTGTTGACTCTGTCTGAGACCTGATCAAGGCTGTCTCCATGGCAACTTGTTGTGTATTGCTATGACACTGAGGCACCGAGATTTGATGCCGGGAGCAACAACTCTCCAGGCCTACACACTTACATACATACACACACACACACACGCACATATATGAAGATATGCACTCACCTCCCACCCCACACCTTTGCCGCTTTGTTCCACCAGTCTGACAAGTGGGTCTGTGACCAGCCCCGAAGATAAAGGCTGCAGGACCTGATGGCTGCTTGCCTGTGCTGGATTACCTCCACCCCCCTCTCCCCTCCCCTGTTGCAAGTCATGTGTTTATGGCGTACTGTTTATGTGCTTATTTCGCTGAGGTGTTTTTCCTGTTCCCACACTGTACTCACGACAGGACCATAGTCTGGGCATTGTTTTTTTTCTCCTCCCTTCCCTCATGTTATGCTGTATTTCTTTTCAATTCCCTGTCTTCCTGTCCTGTCCCTCCCCCATGTCATATTGTATGTATTGACAGGTTGATGGCTAATTTCGCTGGTACCTGTGACCAGTGACAATAAAGGCTACTACTACTACTACTACTACTACTACTACTACTACAACACTGGAAGGTGTGATTATAAATATACAGTCTGACAATTGTGTATTGATGAGGAGGATGTTGTCCTCAAATAATGTGCATTTGACCAGATGTACTAGAGCACAAGCTTATGGGAAGTATTATGTGTTGCCTGTCTATATATATATATATATATATATATATATAATGTGTGTGTGTGTGTGTGTGTGTATACACACACAGTATTGTTCAAAATAATAGCAGTACAATGTGACTAACCAGAATAATCCAGGTTTTTAGTATATTTTTATTGCTACATGGAAAACAAGTTACCAGTAGGTGCAGTAGATTCTCAGAAAACAAACAAGACCCAGCATTCATGATATGCATGCTAGTAAGGCTGTGCAATTGGGCAATTAGTTGAAAGGGGTGTGTTAAAAAATAGCAGTGTGGCATTCAATCTCTGAGGTCATCAATTTTGTGAAAAAACAGGTGTGCATCAGGTGGCCCCTATTTAAGGATGAAGCCAGCACTTGTTGAACATGCATTTCACACAAAAAAATCAAGGTACGGTAAAGTACCTAAAAGAGTACAAAGCATTTGTACTCTTTTAGTCTTTTAGTTACTCTTTTAGTACTCAAAATTGTGCTTTTAGAGGTACAAACAAGAAGGTACAAAAATGTACCTTCTTGTTTGTACCTCTAAAAGAACAATTTTGCACCCTTAATGATAGAAATGTACCTTTATGTTACGGTTTAAAATGACATCCTGGTATTCTCCCAGGGCCCTTCACTAATATCCAGATGAACTGATTTGTCCTATTAAAGAAAGAAAAAAACAATTGGAGAGGACACTTGCATGGGTGGGGGGAAGAATCAATTCCAGTTCCTTCAGAGTCATGAGGCTTTGAGCATTTTGTTACCCGTTTAAATACAAAATTGAGTATAAATTTTAAAATAACAAATTTGAGTATAAATGTACAGGCCATTCTCAATTCAGTTTTATAACAACACTGGATATTCTGTACCATACATTAACAATTCAATTAACATAGAATTTCAATTCCTGTGCTAAACATAGGTAGTGCATGTTTTACAAGCATTTATCTACTTATCAGGTCGCCGTCGCGAGAACGAGCCACCACCGCTAGGAGGCGAGACTGCATCGACTTCATTGTAACTTCATTGTAACTTTTAAGCATTAAATCCTCTAAATACATGGTTAAATTATATACTGTTTGAAAGCTTAGACTCTCGGGATTTTAATAAGCGCACACACAAAGCATAATATGATTTATAGTAATTTAACCATTTGATAGCCACTTGAACTAGGTGGCGCTAGTTTGTTTTGCTCACTCACCTTTAACGCTGGTCTTTAAATTTCCCTTTCTTCACATTGTCACTAATGTTAATGTATTTTCCAAAACAAATGCTTGTAAAAATCCCCAAGAGTCCAAGGAACTGGAATATGTAATCCTTTTAATCCAAAAAGCTTTGCTCGCCAAAACGCTTTGCTCACAAGAATTATGTGTCTGACTGGAAACTGAATTCACTGGTTCACTTCCGCCCTTTGTTCGACTCCTACTTCTCATTGGACGGGTACAAAACTTTCAAAACGCGTCAGATTTGTAGTCGAGGATCTGACGAATCAAACAAGCCCTCTCATGAGCCAACCAGTGCCTGTGCTGCCGAGATAGGCAGCTAAGAAGCCAATGAGGTCTCTCCATGCTATGTGGGTGACCCTCCCTTTGACTGACAATTGCTCCCTCCAGTAACGATTTCATGTTTCGTGAGCATCATAGCTCTTTAGCCAATAAGGAGACGATTCCAACAAGATGCAACATGATACATCTGGTGAGTTCGGGCTGTGCAATGAGAATGCGCATATTAATTTTTTTCAACTTTATTGTGCAATTCTCTAACTTTTCACACTCTCACACCTCAGGGTGTCAGTTTACAGGCATATTTTCAAAACAGAATTCTAGGCAGAGGGTCTTTTTGTTATAGGACTTTTGAACTAAGCATGCAGTCTTTTTATACAAAGTTATACAGTAAAAAAAAATAAACAAGAAAAACCTGAACGGACCGACATGTCCGTAGAAAAATATATAAAATCCATTTTTGAGACTTTTGACTTCATTTTTTTTGGTGAAAGCCAAGACATGTGGCTATGACCCTCAGTTGTTGTTTACCAAAAATCATTAAATACAGCAATGTATGTAATCAGTTTATCAGGTAAACAACTCAGACGGAAATAAAAATCCTCCATTCTAGCCTCTATAACTCTGTGTCAGTAAGGCTTAGAATCACCCTGATTTCACCCCTACTTGTGTCAGAAACTAGAGACTCTCTTCTTTCCAATGAGACCAAGCTCACCTCTGTGTGTCAAAGTATATGGGAGCTGTACCACTTTTTAGGTGGGTATGTCATCTAGGCGAAGATCATGAAAATGGGGAGGGGAGGGGGGGGGGTGACAGGTAAGGTTAAACAAACTAACAATTCTTGAATAAAATACAGAACATTAGCAATTCAACTCATATACGGGATATTCTGTATAAAGCCACTTAAGATATTTAAAATGAACATGTACAATGCATTTCAATTCCTTCAGAGCTTAAATACAAAACTGAAATCTTGCCCAATGAGCGGTTCATTAATCAGTTTTAAACACATCCTAGCCTCGCTTTTGCAGACTTGTTTTTACTTTTGTCCCTCTTTAGACCAACCATCTCTGATTATCAGTATGTCAACTTGTATTAATGGTAGCCATTGACTTCCATATTAGGAAAACAATAAAAATACTACGCAAGTCAATGGCTACCAACAACTGTCTGGATACCAATATTCTTCTAAATATCTTGTGTTCAATTGAAGAAAGAATTCATATAGGTTTGGAACAACATGAGGGTGAGTAAAGGACAAGTTTCATTTTTGGTTGAACTATGACTGTAATGGCAGGTATAAAGGGGGGAACAATTCTCTCTATTAATACTTGTACACTAAGCATCCTCTTCATATGACCATGCCAAAAAACCCATCAGGCGTTCTTAAGTATGGGTACTTTTTGACTACATCCTCCACAGACATTCCATCCATGATTTCTTGACGTCTCCAGGAGAATGTTCGTGACATGCGGTCTTTGACAGTCGAGATGTCTGGATGTTTTTTCTGATACTCACTTTGTAGAACGTTCACATGAGCCTCAACAGACGTTGAATCCTCCCCAACACAAGTTTCCTTTGTCAGAACAACAAACAGAATGCATAAACTGTGACAGATAATGGCAGAGACAGATATGTGAAAAGTGAATCCTAATGTTCAGTCAGTGAAAAAGTGAGGTGCATGCAAAAATATTTAAATGTCTGTAATATCTGCCTTACATTGTCCTGCACTAAGTGAAATGTAAAAGTGAATAACAGTAAATATAAAAAAAGAAACATGGAAAATTAGATATGCATATGGCAGTGGGCTTACATATGCTACCCTAGCTGGCTTTCAACACAAACTCGCAGATGCACTGGTGGATCCGGACTGTTTTGTATGGGCAAACTTCTCCTTCAGCTTTCTTACTTCACTGTCGCTGACAAGTGGTGCACGTTCTGCTTTAAATGTTCACTTTAAAGACGTGCCAAGTGTTCTAGTGTAAAAAAAAAACAACAACAAAAAAAACTTTGACTATTTGGCATATTCCAGCAAGTAAAGATAAAATATTATCCTGTGCAATTATGCAGACAAAGAAATGGCTTAAAAACAATGCAACTTACATTTCCATCCTTATTCCTCGGGAAACGGTATTTCACTATCAGTGCCTTGGCAACTTGAAAATACTCTGCATTAGTTGGATACCTAGTACAAAGGCAGAAAAAAACTCTACTGTAAATCTCTTGGTTGTGTCTAACAGTCTTCATAGATTGTGAATTGATCTTAAGTAGTACAGTTGTAGTAGCAAAGATGTTATGATGGTTATACTTACAAAGTGTATTCTGCTATCATTTCATACAGCGTTCTTATTATTTTGTTGCGTACTTTTGGCACTATGTGACATGGTTACTTAATGTCAAGTCTCGCCTGGACATCTTTGGGAAAGGTTGGAATGACAGTCTCAATAGGTAGTCCCCCTGTGAGCTGCTTCAACACTGCAATCAGTAACATCAGTAACCAATTGAGGGTTGATCCTATTGCATACAACAAAAACACAGACTCTTATCTAAAAAGACTTTATTGTAGGGCAGTGCTACATATCATTACATCAGTGTTTCCTTTTTATGGGCTATTGAATTAAAAACAATATCTAGTCTTTTTTCACCATTTTCAAAATAATGTTAGAATTGATCAAATTTTATGTTCTTGAACACATTTACCAAAACAGCACCGTCAAAAAATACTACCCTTACCTTGGATCAGTGGAAGGATGAGGCTGGAGTTCTGCCGTACACTGAGCGACTTTAACTGGTACTGGCTCTAATACAACAATGGTCTCATTCTCCTTGTAATGGCGTACAGTACAAACTGTTGAAATTTTAGTTTTTTTGAAGGAACCATCAAACAGGTAGCCATATATGACTTCAGTGAGTCCACAATCCACTGTTTCTCCATCTAAGTCATTTTCTGATCACACAGAAAATTACAACAGTTATAGACGAATAACTGTAAAACACAGACAGACTTGAGTGCGATCAAATGTGTGGAAAATGATAATCGTCGGAGAATGAGTTAACTCCATGAACACCTAAATGAAGATAAGCCAAAGACGGTGCCAGTGTATTACTTATAAAAAAACAATCCCTGACTAATGAAGTCATCATTCACTGCAGCTGCCACTGAAGCTTCGGCCTCCGGTTGCTATAGAAACAGTCAGTGTCCTGAGACATGCGCTTAATTATGCTGTCCTCACATGCTACCAGAAACTTCCTACTTCCCACTTTTGAAATCATGGTTATACAGAACCTTGCACATGACATGCAAGAAAAAAAATTAATTGTACGATTTATTAATTCTGATCTCTTGTGCAAGAGGCTGCAAAAGACACAAGACGTGATAGTCTAGCCTGAAAAAAATTCTAAACACTGAGCATAAGAAACAACATTTATAGGATAGGTTATGTAAGTTTTTGTTGTAAAATCGAAAAAAATGCTTAATTTGAGCAGATTTTGATATTTCCCTCAGCAGACGGCGCGAAGCGGGAAAAATGGGTTGCGCTGCCCAATTCTGCAGGGTCTAAATGGCGATGTTAAGTGGAAGCATTTTACATGGCTTACTTACAAAATAACTGTGTGTAAGCCAACTAGCAACAAGCCATAACGTGCTTAGTGTATATAATGATAGTTTAAATTTTGCTTGTAAACTTTATACGTCATTGATAGCTAACACTAGCATGCTATGAACGGAAACTTTTAACAGAAATGGTTACTTACCCCTGAATTTCCTTGCCTCTTCTTCGTTAATCTGTAATCCAGCTTCAATTATTTTCTGAATTAGATCATCCGTGGAAAACCTCGACAGGGATGGACAATTAACCGACATTCTCGCTCAATTCACGCACTCCTATTGCAAGTGAGAAAGAAAGTGCACTCACTGTGCAACGCGCAAAGAAGATATCCCGCCTTCTGAATAGACGAGCCAATGGCTTTTAAATTATGATTTTGTGATCTCTGATTTGCTGCAAAATGTACCTTAAGCTTGTTAAAAGTACAATTATGTACCATTTGCTGCCAGAACTAATTTTGTACCTTTAAATTAAAACAAAGGTTCACAGTTGTCACCTTAAGGACCATTTCCTGTACCTTACAGGGTACCTTCATGGAAAATGTACCTTATGTACAGAAACGATACCCCTATTTTTCTGTCTGTTGAAAGCCTGAGGAAAATGAGTCGTTACTTTGATTAAACAGTTGATTGGAGAGGGGAAAACCTATAAAGAGGTGCAAAAAATTATAGGCTGTTCATCTAAAATGATCTCCAATGCCTTAAAATGAGAGTTTGAGAGTTTGCATATGTCAAAATACTTGAAGAGGTCATGTTTCCTTATGCTGAAGAGGACATGCCCTTGAAATGGTTGTTTCAACAAGACAATGACCCCAAACACACTAGTAAACGAGCAAAGTCTTGGTTCCAACCAACAAAATTAATGTTATGGAGTGGCCAGCCCAATCCCCAGACCTTAATACAATCGAGAACTTGTGGATTGATATCAAAAATGCTGTTTCTGAAGCAAAACCAAGAAATGTAAATGAATCGTGGAATGTTGTTAAAGAATCATGGAGTGGAATAACAGCTGAGCGGTGCCACACATTGGTTGACTCCATGCCACACAGATGTGAAGCAGTTTTAAAAAACTGTGGTCATAAAACTAAATATTAGTTTAGTGATTGACAGGATTGCTAAATCCTAGAAACAAAAACGTTTGTACAAAATAGTTTTGAGTTTGTACAGTCAATGGCAGACACTGCTATTTTTTTTAACACACCCCTTTCAACTAATTGCCCAATTGCACAGCCTTACGAGCATGCATATCATGAATGCTCGGTCTTGTTTAATTTCTGAGAATCTACTGCACCTACTGGTAACTTGTTTCCCACATAGCAATAAAAATATATATTAAAAAACTGTATTATTGGGGTTAGTCACATTGTATTGCTATTATTTTGAACATGTCTCTATTATTTTGAATATGTCTGTAATCTACATTTAATCTGGGAAAGTGTGTCTGAGCCCTGAACACTATCAGGAAGACTGATAGTGTCAGGGAGCTCTCTGACTCTGCTCCCGTGCGTGCCCCGCCCGCACGGAGCGGCTCGCCTGCTTACTGATTGCTCTCACCTGACTCTCATTTCACTCTCATCAGCCACCATATATAATCCCCTCTCTCACTCCCACTCACCGTCAGTTATTATCCATGGTTTCACTGAACATTTCTCGACACTCCCGTGTTCATGTTCAGCTTCGTGCTTCTCCCACGCGCTCCCGTGGTTAGTACACCGACTGCCTTTCATCCCCTACTCTCCGGACTTTGTAGGCCGTGCTTCCACCGTGCACCACCGGATTACACAGACTGCCTTGCTACTCTGGATCTTTGTGGGCCGCGCTTTTCCGCGCACCACCGGATTATTCTACTTCCGTGTTTTCACAATAAACTCTGTTTGCTTCCACTCCGGTTTCCTCCTTTGTGTCTCGCATAACAGATAGCATCATTATTGTTATTCTGCATACTTCTTCTTCTTCTTCTTCTTATTATTATTATTATTAATGGTGCTTGCAAAGCATCATTATTGTTATTCTGCATACTTATTATTATTATTATTATTATTATTAATGTGCTTGCTAAAGCACATTCTTATTCTCTTGCATTCTTCTTCTTCTTCTTCTTCTTCCGGACACTTTTTCGGTGCGTAACTTGTCGTACAGCTTTTGCCCTAGACCCATAAATAACAAATCGAACGGCTCATTGAGGAGAGGTGTGCTATGACTTTTGTAAGCGATCCGACCAACGATGTTCGCACAGCGGACGAAAAAGCAGCCAAAAAAAATCCCATAGAAATGAATGGGAAATTCCTAAAATTCCTTTAGTCTCTCACACACACAGCGTGCTCAGAGCTCAGGCACGGCTTCTCTTCTGTGTTCTCCTAGTGACTGTAGATGTAAAGGAGAGATTAAAGAGATTAGACTCAACAGATGTTACTCTCAACTCCACACTATCAATACAATGATTCCAAAAGTATTGGCCCCCTGGTGACGGCACGTGACATCATGTGTAGCCCCGCCCCCAAAATGAGCGAAATCAAAAATTTACCACAACATGGATGTGTCATATATCAAAACACTCAGCACGATGAGGGGAACTGACGTTACTGATTATTATTCTTTCGGACACTTTTTCGGCGCATAACTTGTCCCGCAGCTTTTGTCCTAGACCCATAAATGAGGTGTCAAATCGACCGGCTCATTGAGGAGAGGTGTGCTATGGCTTTTATAAGCGATCGGAATTCCAGAATTCCCAGTATGGAAGCTCAAAGGGGTGTTTTTTCCCCATAGACTTGAATGGGGTATTCTTAAAATATCTCTGTAGATGTGCTAACATCCAAAAGAGGGCAGCAGACACCAGTGAATCTGTGTAAAGGTCTTTAAAGCTTGTTGCTATATTTCACAGTTGTTAGAATTGGTGGGCTTCCAGTTTCATTTCATATATATATATATATATATATATATATATATTGTGGGATCGCCCCCTATTTTCATGATTTTCGTTTGATTCGTTAGGACTACAAATCTGACGCCTCAGTGTAGTTTTATAAGCATCCAAGGACAAGTGAGAGCCGAAACAAAGGACGGAGGTGAACTGCTGTTTACAGATTTCGGTCAGAAACGCATTTTGGATTAAAGCGTTTTGGATTAAAAGGCTTACATATTCCAGTTCCTTAGACTCATGGAGATTTTTTACAAGCATTTGTTTTTGAAAATATTACCCCAGTGAAGAAAGGGGAGCGTTTAAACGTAAGTAAACAACTGCACTAGCGCCGCCTAGTTCAGGTGACTATCAACTTGGATTAAACTAGTATGATGGCTATAAATCATATTATGCTTTGTGTGTGGGCTTAATAAAATCCTGAGAGTCTAAGCTTTCAAACAATATAACATTTAACTGTGTATATAATGCTTAAAACTAGTGGTGGCGTGCCTTGGACAGCACGGCGGTCACATATGTTGTTGTTTCTGCCATTTGTATAACTTTTTGTT
This sequence comes from Tachysurus fulvidraco, assembly GCF_022655615.1. Lineage (NCBI taxonomy): Eukaryota > Metazoa > Chordata > Actinopteri > Siluriformes > Bagridae > Tachysurus > Tachysurus fulvidraco. The sequence continues at coordinate 273,628 of NC_062533.1, forward strand.
GTTTTCAACTATCAGTGTAGTTTTTATAATTTTTTATTTCACTTTAAACTAATGTCCTTTTAAGAACAGCAACGGCTCTTTTAAGAGCCACCTATTAATTCAAATTCTTCACATTAGTGAATTAATACATAAAGCCGCAAAGACTTTCTCGTCTTCCTGGATGGATTAGTGGATAGCGAATCAGAGGGTTAGCATGCAGAGATTCGGGGTTCGAATCCACCCTTGGACAGTATTTTTTTTTCTAACACTATATAATAAAGGTTCATTAGTTGACATTAGTTACCACATTACTTAACATGAAATAATAATGAACTGCACTTCTACAGCATTTATTCATTTTGTTCATGTTAATTTCAACATTTACTAATACATTATTAACACTGTGTTAACATTACTTAATATACTGTGAACTAACATGAACAAACAATAAACTTTATTTTAACAAAGATTACTATATAAATACAATAATTTATTGCTCATGGTTAGTAAATGTTAGTTAATACATTACATTTGAACTAATGATCCTTATTGTAACGTGATTATATTTTTTCCCAGTAAAATCACTGATTGATGCTTTAGTTCAAGATCTTCATGGCGCTTGTTTCAGGAAAAGATAAATGGATTTTCAGGTGTGCTCTTTTGTTGCAGGTGAGAAACTAGTCTGCAAATATAACCATAGTAACTGTGCAGCCATACCCTAGCAACCATGTAGTGCACCTTACGGACCATATTGCAATATAAAGAAGCCATATCTCAGTTACACAACATAAAACACTCAGCACGATGAGGGGAACTGACGTCACGTGTAGCCCCGCCCCCAAAATAAGCGAAATAAAATTTTTTGCACAACATGGACGTCATATATCAAAACACACAGCACGATGAGGGGAACTGACGTCACATGCAAGCACATTCACATTTTCTTTAGGAAATGTACCGCTCTGATTATTATTATTCTTCCGGACACTTTTTCGTCACGTAACTTGTCCCGCAGCTTTTATCTTAGACCCATGAATGAGGTGTCAAATCGACCGGCTCATTGAGGAGAGGTGTGCTATGACTTTCATAAGCAATCCGACCAACGTTGTTCGCACGGCGGATGAAAAAGCGGCCATAAAAGTCCCATAGAAATGAATGGGAAATTCCTAAAATTCCACTTGAATTTTAGGAATTTCCCATAGAAAATGGGAAATTCCTAAAATTCAAGTGGAATCAAAAATTTAGCACAACATGGACATGTCATATATCAAAACACTCAGCACGATGAGGGGAACTTGCCACATGCAAACACATTCACATTTTCTTTAGGTACTACCTGTCATGGTTGAGGCACCTGCCTCTTTCTCCGATCACCACCAGAGGGAACCTTCCCCTGAGTATTAGTAGTTTCTGGGCTACGTTTCCCTGTTCATCGTCGAAGTGGATGCCTCCAGCACGGGAATCGGAGCCGTTCTGTCACAAAGCCAGGGGCTGGCTAATAAGATGCTTCTGTGTGCATACTTCTCCTGAAAACTGTCACCCACAGAATGCAACTACAACGTGGGGGACCATGAATCGGCCAGAAATTCAGATTTAAACAAAGAGGTATAAAACGATTTGAACGTGGCATTAATTTCTACTGGGTTTGTAACATTTACATTAACATTATTATTAATTTTATGTATCAAACATGAGGCAGATTGTCGTTTCAATTGGTGAGCCAATAGTTGATTCACTTTATCCCCATATTCATAGTAAGTGCCACATGTCTGCAATAACAATCGGTCTACCTCCCTAGTGGGGTAGATCTGTGTGGACAGCTGAATATCCAGAAATAGTGGCGCATGATCTGATATTAAAATACTTGAATAATCAACGGCAGCAACAGATGAGTTCAATCTGTTATCAATGAAGAAATAATCTATTCTTTAGTATGACTGGTGAACCTGAGAGAAAAAGGAGAATTCTTTAATTAAGGATTACGAACTCTCCAAGGGTCAAACAACCCATTCTGGTTCATAAAGTCAGAAAAACTTATTGACATAGCTGACTGAGATATTGGTCCCGAACTAGATCTATTTAGCCCTGGGTCAAGTACACAATTCAAATACCCTCCAAAAATCAACAAATGAGAATTTAAATGAGGTGTTACTATGTAATCTGTTTGCGAATTCAACATCATCAAAGTTAGGTGCATAGACATTTACCAGCAGCACCTTTGTTTGCATTAACATGCCTACAACCATAAGGTATCTGCCATTTCTATCAGCAATAACATCAGTATGTAGAATCTGAATATTTTACTGATCAAAAAGCTGTTTCAAATGGCTAAGAACTTTACCATGTTTAGATGCGCTACTCATGCCATGTATATTCCAGCTAGTGAAATGAACAGATCGGCCTAAACCAGTATTACACGAATTCAACTTAACAGTACTCATTTAAGTACACATGAATTGTACCAAATGGCCAGGACCCACCCCCCCACCCCAATACACACACACGCAGACCCATGAATATATACACACCCTGAAAAAAAAGGAATAGAAGAAAAAAAGACAACTATAAAAAAAAAAACTAGAGAGAAAAAACATTGATGCCACTGGATTGTGACATCAACTTGGCGAATAGCCTGAGACTAATCAGTAGAGATAGATATCTCCCACATAGTCTTAATACTGAACAGTAGGCAATTGTATTAATGTAAAACCCATTATATAAACAGGAAGAAAACACACACTAATATTACCGTATTACTGCAAAATAAAACTACCCAATATTCATTGTTTTTATATACTACTTGGCCTCTTCTGCAGAAACAAAGTCTTTTTCCACACCCTTATACGTGATCCACAGATGAGCCGTAAAGAACACCACAACGAACCCCTTCCAGGCTGCGCAGTTGCCTCCTAACCGCATTAACGGCGACTCGATCCCGGGCCACCTTGGCCATGTGGTTGGGGAAAACAGACATTATTTCTGCCACAGAATCCTGTCAACTCTCTCCGGCATGCCATAGAACATTCTCACAGTCTCTATAATAATGAAACCTCGCAATAACAGTGCGTGGTTGCTCACCGTGTTTGGGCTTCGGCTGAGAGGTTCTATGTGCTCGGTCTAACAGCTGTGTTTCATCCAGTTTAAAAGCTTCCTTCATCAGTGTAGAGACAACTGTAGTGTTAATGACTGTATCCTCAGGAATCCAGACTATCCTAATGTTATTCCATCGTGACTGAGATTCAAGGTCCTCACACTTATTTTGCAGTGAAACAAACTCCGGGATGATAGTCATTGAGGCAGGACAGTATAGACTTATTTGGGATGGGGGCAATGGTGGTTGTCTTGAGGCACGTAGAACAACGGTGCTGCTCTGGGAAATGTTGAAGCTAGCTGTTCTGCACACTCCCTGAACCCTGCTGGGAATGTTGTCTGGTCCAGCAGCCTTTCATGAGTCAACTATGCATAGAGCTCATCTACCCTTCTCTGTTTGTCTGTCTCAAACAGTGGTAACTACAGACAGGTATCACTTCTCTCTTTTCTTTCTAAAATTTTTGAACACATTCTCTATAAACAACTGCCAGTCTATCTCTTACAGAACAACCTCCAAGATCCCAACAGTCTGGTTTTAAAGCAGCACATTTGAGAGAGACAGCCCTTTTGGATGTCTCTGAGAAACTTCATGTTGCTAGATCAGCCAAACTGCCATCTGGCCTTATCCTTCTTAACCTTTCAGCAGCATTTGTTACGGTCAACCACAAGACTCTCTTGTCCACCCTCAGGAGTCTTGGGATTTCCAGATTAGCTTGGGAATGGTTTGCTTACTACCTGGAAGGTCATTCATATCAGGTAACATGGAGGGGAGTGTCATCTGCTCCATGCAGACTCTCCACTGGTGTCCCACATGGCTCATTACTTGGTCCTCTTCTTTTCTCCCTGTATACTTACTCTCGTGGTAAACTTATTTCCCACCCTCAGATACCATAACTTCTGTTCAGATATCAGCATGTCTGGCAGACACATGAGTTGGTTCATCCACAGGTCATGATCTTGCTATATCTCTGCACAACGATCTGATCTCCCCTTCAGCCACAGCTCACAACCTTGGGGTAACCATGGACATGCAACCGTCCTTTTCCTCACATGTTGTTAATGTGACTCGCTCATGTCGGTTCCTTCTCTACAACATTAGAAGGATTTGGCCATTTTTGCCCACACAGGCCGCTCAGGTACTGGTTCAGTTTTTGCCATCTCAACACTGGACTACTGCAGCCCTCTCTGTCAGGTCTCCCTATCAATGTAATTCATCCTCTGCAAAAGATAAAAAATGCAGCTGCAAGACTTGATTTCAACCTGCCTAAGTCGTCGTCGTACATCCCCCCCCCCTTTCCCGCTGCACTCCCTCCAGAGGCCCCCGGAAGCTGAACACATTATAATTAACCCTCTGGATTCGATAAATGTGTATACATGTTTTGCGGCATAATCTCCTGTTAAGGCGAAAATGAACTTAAATTACACTTTCAGTTTTGATCGTACAGATAAGAGCAATACATCAATCGAATCTGTAAAGGGTCTACTTTTATATGTATACACACATAATAACAACTACACACTGTGCTTTTGTAGAATAAAGAAAATAATCAGACTGCGTTCTCTGCCATCTCGGTCTCGGTCACCACTCTTCACAGACACATAAATAAAACAACCCGATTCTCAGTTAATACTTGCCTCAAATACAAGATAAACATATGCATAGAAAGCTTGAAATGTGAAACTTTTAAATAAACAATTCCAAGTCAAAAACAAATAATCTGTTTTTATGTAATTTGTAAGAAAGTAAGGAGTGGTCCGGTTTCTCCTGTTTTGCCTAATTATAGCTAATGTGTTCCCGCCTCCCTCTGACCGCACTGTTCATATGCAAATGAACTGAGGTGATTCAGGTAATCACGGGATGGGAAGGATGTGCAGCAAGTTAGAATTATTAAGGATAGAGATGGAAGGGTGCTCACAAGTGAGGAGAGTGTACAGAGGAGATGGAAGGAATACATTGAGGAGCTGATGAATGAGGAAAATGAGATGGAAAAAGAGTAGAATGGGTGAACTTTTTGGAACAGGAAGTAGATAAAATTAGAAAGGATGAAGTCAGGAAGGCTTTGAAGAGGATGAAAAGTGGAAAGGCAGTTGGTTCTGAGGATGCCTGAGGAATGGAGAAGGAGTGTGTTAGTGCTGATCTTTAAGAATAAGGGTGACGTGCAGAGTTGCAGCAACTATAGGGGGATAAAGTTAGTGAGCCATAATGAAGCTGTGGGAAAGAGAAGTGGAAGCTAGGTTAAGGAAGGTGGTGGAAATTTGTGAGCAGCAGTATGGCTTCATGCCCAGAAAGAGCACAACAGATGCAATTTTTGCTCTGAGAATGTTGATGGCGATGTATAGGGATGGTCAGAGGGAGTTGCACTGTGTGTTTGTAGACTTGGAGAAAGTGTATGAGAGGGTGCCAAGAGAAGAGCTGTGGTACTGTATGAGGTCATATGTATTACATGTATTACTCCCTCTGACCACTGGGCCATCTCGTATAGTACCCTTGGTGATCTCCTGCAAAAATCAAAATGATAGAGAGTTTAGAAATGCTTTCTTGGGTTCCTTTAGTCATTGAGATCCTTACACACAGACTATAGAGGTGTCAAAGTCATATAACCCATTAATATGAACTATCGAAGTAAACCAGCAAACTTTTACCATATTGTTTGTAGTACTCATGGAGTTTTTAGTGTGATGAGCATGTGTACATTGTGATGATATATACAAAGATCCCACATGTCCTCCAAAAGACTGCACGGTGGGCAAGTGCATCAAGTGGGCAAATATCAGTGGACTATTATATGTTGTTACTGACCCATTTGGGCACTGTAGGTAAATGAAACCCCACATTTTAGACAAACTGGGGGGCTAGTGAGCCACTTAAAAGACAAACCTTTGTCTGACCTTTTTGTCCACACTTAACAGCTGACAAATGTGATGTATGTGTCAAATTTCAAGTTAATTTAAGCACGCCAAAAGCCTTAAATATGCCTGGAATAAAAGTAAACAATGCCATGGCAACAGTGTTTGAGATATCAAAAATCCATTCACAATTTCGCATCTCCAATATCTCTGCATCATGGTGGCCAAGTCTGGTCTCATTTGCATGAATCCCCTAGGAGGAGTATTTAAAAGTTTACTACATGCAGCTGTCAAAAAATCCACCTTTGTGACTGACACACTTCCTGGCGCCTGTTGGTGGCGCTATGTCCGAGATTCACAATAGGCACATCGATGTGATCGGAATCCTTGGCCGAACATACCCACCGCGGGTCATCACAATAAGACATTTGATATTAGACACTTCCTGTTTCTCTGAATTCTCCATAACTTAGTCTCGCCATGGCAGCACTGTTTGAAAACGAGATATCAAAAATCTCTTCTTAATTTAGCAAGTGCAACGTTTCGGCATCATGTTCACCACGTTTGGTGTCAATTTTAATTAAAACGTTTGGTGTCAATGGCATTAAAATTTCAACGCATGCACTTATAAAACAATCCAAAATGTTCCTGTTGGGCGGAGCTCATAGTTTAGAGCGCGAAAGTTGTTCGGGTCGATGAGATCTATATGCATACCAACTCTCGTACATGTGCGTACATAATTGCACGATCTCTGCACAAATGTTCGTTTTTGTGTGTTTCTATGTGTACTGGGTGTCAGTAGAGAACCGACTGAGAACCATTCTAAATTAGAAATAATTGATAATTATAACTAATTTATATATTTATTGATTAACATTCATACAGTGCAGAGTGTTTGTTCTAACTGGCCAATCTTGGAGTCTAACATCTGGAAACTCGTGTCTCTGTGATTGTGTGTAATTTGCTAAAACATTCAACAAGGTCAAACAGTGACCATAATACGAATTTATTATGAATATCTTTTCATCACATCTCTCTTCATCACCTCAACCAGGTTGGACATTCTGTGTAAGCGGAATCTAAGTGAGCCATTGTTACATTTCTGAAAGATGCAACAGAAATACCCACATGGTGAACTTGTGAACCAGTATCCATGTTTTCATCAATAGAGACTTCACTCTGCTTCAGTCACTCTGAAAAAGGTCATCTTCCAAATGGAGTAAATGTAAATGTTAATGTAAATCTCCTTGTGCACTGAATGGAAACAGTACCTTTGCTGTATAGTTCAAATTTTCATTATTTGGCTGAATTCTTTGAAGTCAGTGGAATACAGAGAAAAGGGATTAAGTGATTTGCATAAACCATTTTGCCTAAAAGAAGACGAATAATCAGCTCAGTTTATCACGTAAAGGATAGTCTCTGAAGGTCACAGAGTTAAAATAAAACCACAGGTTTTAGACAAAGTTTACCTTCCTATTTCAGCTACAGTTCTTAGACTTGGGTTGTTTCTCAACACTTAGCATGGTGAAAATGGTGCTGCTCTTTGTATGTTATTGCAGTGTAATGTATTGTCCTATTACACTGTCTTGCACTGTCATCTCCGGTCTTGCATTGTTTACACGTTTGCACACATTCAGGCAGACAGTGTGGACTGTCGTGAAGGTTATTGTGAGTATCCATGAACATAAAATGAAATCCATAATTAATTAAGAAAGATCCACAAATAATTAGTAAGAGTCTATGAAATAAAAAGACTGATCTCTCCGGCCCCTCATTTGGAATGCTTTTCATGAACTGACCTCTAGACAAACTAATTATATAGCCTTGGTTTAAGACTGCTGCAGTGCTCACTAGCAGGGACAGAAAAATGGAGAAAGGTACTGAACTCTTAAATGGACAAATTCATTATTTGTATCCACTGCAAAGTTTTCTTATCACTGGAGTACTTAATTAATGTTTAAGTTGAGACTCATAAGAAATATTTTAACTGTTACTATATAAAGAGAATACTGCTGTAATGCTATATAACTTTTTGTGTATATTTTGTGTAGTTTTGTAAAGTGTAAAATTTACTGTATGAAAAGCATTATTTTTGTCAGTTAATGGCACTGAAAACTGCTGAGGAAGTTTCTGGTTCACGGGAATGTGCAGGCAGCACAGATTATTGTCAAGAACTGCAGATAACTGATGTGAAATCAGTTTGGCAGTTGACACCTACATCCTTCACATCCCCTCTGCCTATATAAATGACTATGCTGTGAAATATACAAATGCAAACCTGTGTAGTGGGGGAAATACTATTAATCCTAAAATTACGATAAGAACAAATTCCCCTAATGAATTCACCAATGCTAAAGAGTTTTGGCAGTAACATAGTAATTTTTTTCTATGAAGGGTTATAAAAAAGGTTTAGACTTTAAATTGTGTAATTTGTTTTGTTACTTATTTATTGTATACAATCTTTTTGCAGTTCTTTTGCTGTGTTGAAGGAGCTCACAGACGTGTTTCCGGATTTGTTGTTTTGTTTTTACATAACCATATATAATGTTTAAATAACAATGTGTATGTTAATGAAAATGCTTCTCCTTTCCTACAGACAGACACACACACTCCCTAATCACAAAATGGTCAGCCGTTGAAGGTATCACAGAAGGTTCACAGAAGGTTCAGTTCGAGTTTGGGGGCGCAGGCATCTCTATGAGGCTAATTATGAGGCTGTAAGAAGAGGAAGTTCTCTCTCACATGCTCACTTATGTGTGTGTGACATAAGTCTCTCTGCAGAGAACAAAGTTACTCGCTGTTTTCATAAAATCTGCCTTTAAAATTAACAACTTCATTTTAGACCGTTGAGGGAAAAGCCGGTCAGTGACGGTTCATGAGGGAATTCTTTGCTGAGGTTGTGCTGAGTCACGATGTTCAAGCTACACCTAAGAAACAGATTCATGAATGGATTGAAAAGGCCATCTTTAAAAACTTTGTAAACATTTGCATAACCTGGGACACTTTTAAACTGAACCTCATTAAGCAACATGCCATACACACCAAAAAACTTTGAATCAGGGTAGACAGAAGTAGTACAAGACCACACCACTTCAGATGGTCGCACTCCAGAATCCCTCAGAACGAGGAAGCCACCATCGAGGCTGTGGATGAGGCGAGGCAGGGGCAGAGGAAGAGGAGAAAGATGAGGAGATAAGTAAAAAAAAAAAAAAAACTTACTTCTTCCTTAGCGACAGGCAGCAAGTAGTACGGCTGGGCTCAATTACATCCTCTGCTCTTACTATTAATACCAGAGCACCGCAGGGCTGTGTGTTAAGCCCATTTTTGTATACACTCTGCACAAATGACAATATCAGCCCTTGGTCTAGCATAAAATATTTAAAATATTCTGACGACACAGCCATTCTTGCCCTGCTTAGAGACAACAACCCTGTCATGGATTATCACACCACTGATATGCACTTCACTCAGTGGTGTGAGGGTAACCACCTGAATCTGAATGTTAGCAAGACAAAAGAGCCGATAGTCAGTCCCTCTACACCTCAGCACCTTATTGTCATTCAAAATCAACCAGTTGAAATAGTGGACAGTTTCAAATATCTGGGAGTAACACTGGATAACACACTCACCTTCACTCAGCACATTATTGACATTCAGAAAAGAAGTCTTTCACAAAATCAAAGGACTTAATGTCGCACCTTGTTTACTATTACTACTTTATCAAAGTATTATTCAATCAATTTTACTGTATTGTTCAACTTGTTTTTTCTGCATGCTTTATGTTAAAAATATGGTCAAACTCACAAAGGTGTCCAATATTGCTGCAAAAGTTATAGGTCTTCCAACACCTAACCTTATAGAACCTTATAGAACGTTCATTGGATGAGGGATTTTCCCGAAAGGCAACTGCTGATCAGACATAAAACATGGGAGACTGAACAGTGAGAGAAGCGATCCAGAAGGGATGTGTAAATGGGGTTTCCTCCGGGTACTCCGTTTCCTCCCACCTGTCCAAAGACATGCATGGTAGGTTGATTGGCATCTCTGGAATATTATCCGTAGTGTATGTGAGTGTGTGAGTGAATGAGAGTGTGTGTGCCCTGCGATGGGTTGGCACCCCATCCAGGGTGTATCCTGCCTTGATGCCCGATGACACCTGAGATAGGCACAGGCTCCCCGTGACCCAAGGTAGTTCGGATAAGCAGTAGGGAATGAATGAATGAATGAATTTCTAACTGCAGCCCAATAAACCTTTTGGGGAGGTATTTGATGTGCAAGCTATTTATTTTCCAATGAGTCAAATATGTCATATATATATATATATATTTAAATGTTTTTTTTTTTAGCACACTATTCCATCACATTTCAGTAGTGAGGACTTTATGAGATTCTTGACTGTTAAAATCGAAAGTATCAGGAATAAAATAGGTGACGCTCAACATATGAGAGCAACCAGTGACACAATCTCACCTAAGGCTTTACACAGCTTTACAAATACAGGACAGGAAGAGTTAGATAAACTTATTACTACAGCTAAATCAACAACATGTTCACTAGACCCCATCCCAACTAAACTACTGAAAGAAGTGTTGCATAAAGCTGGTGAGCCTCTTCTTAATATCATTAACTCCTCGTTATCTTTAGGTTACGTCCCGAAGTCTTTTAAGTTGGCAGTTATTAGGCCACTCATCAAAAAACCTAACTTAGATCCTAATGAACTATCAAATTACAGACCTATCTCACACCTTCCGTTTATGTCTAAAATACTTGAAAAGAGTTCCTTCTTCCTTCTTGAGCTCCTTCTTACAGGAGAGCAACATCCTTGAAGAGTTTCAGTCAGGTTTCAGGCCCCATCATAGCACAGAAACTGCACTTGTTAAAGTTACAAATGACTTGTTCTTAGCTTCGGACCAAGACTGTATGTCACTATTAGTTCTACTTGACCTTAGTGCCGCATTTGACACTATAGACCACAACATTCTTCTAGATCGCTTACAAAATTACACAGGTATTCATGGTCAGGCTTTAAGTTGGTTTAGATCCTACCTGTCTGATCGATACCATTTTGTAGAATTAAACGGTGAATCCTCCAGTTTATTGCCATTTAATTATGGGGTCCCTCAAGGATCAGTTCTAGGACCTCTGCTTTTCTCGATATACATGCTTCCATTAGGGAACATTATTAGAAGACATGGGATTAGTTTCCATTGTTATGCTGACGACACAGTTATATATCTCATCAAAACCAGATGAAATATCCACAGTGTCCAAATTAACTCAATGCCTTAGAGAGATAAAAGACTGGAGCTGCAACTTTCTATTGTTAAACTCCGATAAGACAGAAATACTACTCATGGGTCCAAAAACCAGTACACAGAAACTCTCACAACTTAACTCCCATTTAAAGGGATGAACTGTTACCAGTAGCTCGACAGTGAAAGACCTGGTGTTATATTAGACAGCAACTTGTCTTGTAAAAATCATATCGCACATACTACCAAAACAGCCTCTTCCACCTTAGAAATATTGCCAAGCTGAGAAACATCCTGTCTGTATCTGATGCTGAGAAGCTAGTTCATGCCTTCATGACCTCTAGACTGGACTATTGTAATGCATTACTAAGTGGTTGTCCTGCATCTTTAATAAATAGGTTACAGTTAGTCCAAAATGCAGCTGCCAGAGTTCTCACTAGGACAAGAAAGTATGACCATATAACCCCAGTTTTATCATCTCTACACTGGCTACCTGTTAAGTTTAGAATTGATTACAAACTGCTGCTACTTAAATACAAGGCTCTTAATGGTTTAGCTCCTATGTATCTAACTAGTCTTCTAACACGTTACAATCCTTCACGCTCTCGGAGATCATAAAACTCAGGACTTTTGGTAGTTCCCATAATATCTACGTCTACTAAAGGTGGTAGAGCGTTTTCTTATCTAGCTCCCGAACTTTGGAATAGTTTTCCTGATAGTGTTCGGGCTCAGACACACTTTCCCAGTTTAAATGTAGATCATGTAGTATCATGCACTAGTACATCAGACCTGCACATTTTTATGAACAGCAGATATGTTAATCCCTTTCCACTGCTTCTCTCTTTGTACCCATCCCGAGGCATCCAGACACTGTACCAGCTCCCAACGTCCTCTGTGGGACGAAGCCTTTGGACGTCCACTGAGCCGAGGCCGACTCTAAGAATCCTGAGACATCTCCAGTTAGACTCTGTGACACTAAGGAGATCCGAAGTCCATGATCCTTACACCAATACAACATTTATCTGACTGTATATTACAATCACACCCCAGTGTCACCCATATGAGGATGGGTTCCCCCTTGAGTCCGGTTCCTCTCAAGGTTTCTTCCTTTACCAATTTAAGGGAGTTCCCTTTCGAGGGAACTCGACGCTGCGTCAGTGCTGACGCTATGGGAATGCTTCTTTGAGGAAGTTGTGTCTGAAGCTCTGTGTGCACACACACCATTTAATGGCTCGGAAAGGACACGTGACGGAGTAATTACTCGTCAGTAAGTCCATATAAGGGCATCTACGTCATGCTGCTCCAGCTTTCTTTGTCTTCAGGAAGCGCTCGGTGTATGTGTGTCGTTTGTCTGTCTGTCAAGTGCAGGGAAAGAAAAAAAATAGGGAAAGACTAGGCAAAATGTTGCAGTCTAAGCACTTTAAGAGATGCGTGCATCCTTGCCCCCGCTTTATCACGGCGGACGACGCGCATTCTCTTTGTGTGGTGTGTTTGGGAGAGGAGCATGCCCGGTCGGCTCTCGAGGGAGCCGGCTGCGTGCATTGTGAGGGATTCCCTCTCCGCACGCTCCGATCCCGCCTGGCTGTGTTTTCAGCTTCGGCTGCGCCTCGTGGTCTGCCGAGGCAGCGCGGCGGCTTCAATCATGGGGTTCCCAGGTTGAGTTAGCGGAGGCGGAGCAAGAGACGGGTGTTCCCCTTTCTCTTGCCCTCTCCCCTGACTGCGATTTCTCCCAACCCGGAAGAGAGCATGCTGCTTTCCGCGTCCGGCTCTGAGGAGCTCGATGTCGAAGGGGAGGGGCTTTCCACCTCAGAACGGCCGACGCAATCAGTCGCGTTCGAGGAGCTCCTCGAGGTAATAACTCGGGCTGTTGAGAAGCTGAATTTAGATTGGCCTGAGGAGGTAGTTGGTGTCGCCCATTCTAAGCTGGACGACCGCTTTCTCACTTCAGGCCGTCAGCCACCTGCACGCAGGCGTCTGCCATTTCTTCCAGACCTCCATACTGAGGTATCGAGGTCTTGGAAAAATCCCTTTTCGGCGCGTGTATATTCTCCAGCCATGTCAGACTATTCAGCCATTAATGGGCTTGAAGACCATGGGTATAGGACGATGCCGAGGGTTGAAGAGACGCTAGCCAGTTATCTCTCCCCTGCATCGCCCGCATGGAGAAAACCTGCCCTTCCATCCAAGCCATGTAGGACCACTTCGGCCATTGTGGGTAAGGCCTATGAGGCAGTGGGTCAAGCGGGTGCAGCGCTGCACACCATGGCGGTCTTGCAGGCCTACCAGGCTGATCTGCTAGCAGAGCTGGATGGCGGTGAAGGGCTGGGACCTCAGGCAGTGTCCGAGCTCCGCCGCGCCACTGATCTCGCGCTCCGTGCCACGAAGCAGACGGCCCGCTCTATAGGCCGTACTATGGCTGCGCTGGTTGCCACGGAGAGGCACTTGTGGCTTAATTTGACGGGCATAAGGGAGAAGGATAAGTCCTTTCTCCTGGACGCCCCAGTTTCACCTCAGGGCTTGTTCGGCGACGCAGTTAGTACTGTCGTCGACAGGCATCAGGAGGTGAAATGCCAGTCAGCGGCGTTCAAGGAGTTTCTCCCTCGCCGCGGGGAGCAGCCTGGGCCATCATCTAGCCGCCCCCCCCTTCTAGCTCACTCAGGGCAGTGAGAAGAGCTAGTGTGGCGGCCCGAGCCCCCCCCCCATCTAAAACTAGGGAGGCCGGTTCACATGCCCGGACCCGGACCCGTCCGGTAAGAGAGGACCTTAGGTCTGTCCTCTCAGCGAAGCGGGCCACGAAGGAGTCCTGATGCCTGAGGGCAGGTGCTCCTGGGAGCGCCCTATTCAGAGACGCTCCCCCTACTGCCACCCCGCCGCCTTTGTCGTTTCGGGGGGCAGTGGGGCCTGTGTCGGTTCCCCTTTCTTGTGCGGATCTTCCCGGGTTCGCGCCTGCCGGTGCGCTGTTTCAGGGCGCCCGGGAGGTCTGCACAAGTTTGACGCCACTGTCAGGCAGCCTGGCAGCGTGGAAACTTCTGCCAGGGGTGTCTCAGTGGGTCCTGAATACTGTGGAAAGGGGGTACAGGATCCAGTTTTCCTCCCGTCCTCCATGTTTCCAGGGTGTGTTGCCCACAAACGGAACTCCGGCTTTTACAGCCGATATTTTGTTGTTCCCAAGAAGGACAGGGGGCTGCGTCCGAGTCTGGACCTGCGGGCTCTGAACTGTACTCTGAAGACTTACAAGTTCAAGATGCTCACGCTCAAGATGATCGTGTCCCAGATCAGATCCGAGGACTGGTTTGTCACGATCGACCTCAAGGATGCTTATTTCCACATAAGCATTCTGCCGGAGCACAGGAAGTTCCTCAGGTTCGCTTTCGGCGAAGCGTACCAGTATCGTGTCCTTCCTTTTGGCCTAGCCCTTTCACCACGCACGTTCACGAAGTGCATAGATGCTGCCCTGGCACCATTGCATCTCCAGGGCATCCGTGTACTGAACTACCTGGACGACTGGCTCATTCTTGCCCAGTCGGAGGCTATGGCAGCCAGGCATCGAGATGCTGTGCTTGCCCACATGAGGTCCTTAGGACTCAGGCTGAACCCAGGAAAGTGTGTGCTTTCTCCTTCTCAGAGAACCACCTTTCTGGGGGTGGTTTGGGACTCCACCACGATGCGGGCACATCTGTCTCCCATCCGGGTGGCCTCCATTTTGTCGGCAGTGAAAGCTATTCGGCTAGGCCGCAGCCTCTCTGTTGCCGAGGCACAGAGGGTGCTCGGACTCATTTCAGCAGCAGCCAACGTTATTCCTTTGGGTCTGCTTCACATGAGGCCATTCCAGCTCTGGCTCAAGGGGGCGGGCTTTCATCCTCGCAGGCATCCCCTCAGGGTTATACGGGTTACGCGCCATGGGCTTCGTACCCTCCTTATGTGGAAAAGACCCCGGTTCTTGGCCTTGGGTCCCATTCTAGGGGCGTGTCACCGTCGCAGGACTCTTTCGACGGACGCCTCGCTTTCGGGCTGGGGCGCAGCCTTAGATGGCCGCCCGGCCCAGGGTCTATGGGAGAGCCCCTGTCTCTCATGGCACATAAATTGCCTGGAGATGAGGGCTGTGTTCCTAGCATTGCAACACTTTCTCCCGCACCTGGAGGGCTGTCATGTCCTAGTGCGAACAGACAGCACCGCGGTGGTGTCCTATATCAACCATCAGGGCGGTCTGCGTTCACGCCCCCTGTTCAGGTTGGCGTGGCAGATTCTGCTCTGGGCAGAGACCAGGTTTCTTTCGCTAAGAGCGTTTTTTATCCCCGGGAGGCAGACTTCCTGTCGAGGCAGGTGCTGAGGCCCGGGGAGTGGCGTCTTCACCCTCACGTGGTGAAGCGAATCTGGCAGATTTTCGGCCGGGCGGAAGTGGATTTTTCGCCTCAGAGGAGTCGACCCACTGTCCGCTGTGGTTCTCCCTCTCTCACCCGGCCCCGTTGGGCCTGGATGCCCTGGTATGGACGTGGCCGAGGCTCCGTCTGTACGCCTTTCCCCCGGTAGCTCTGCTCCCGCAAGTCCTAGCCAGAGTGCGCCACCACCGGGTCAACCTTCTCCTAGTTGCCCCCCGTTGGCCCTCTCGGGTTTGGTTCACGGACCTAGTCTCCCTCCTGAACGGCACTCCATGGGAGGTTCCCGTCAGGAGGGATCTCCTCTCTCAGGCGCAGTGGGCAATTCTTCACCCCCGCCCCGAGATGTGGAAGCTTTGGGTCTGGCCCCTGAGGGGGACCAGCTCCTAGACACAGGCCTCTCAACTGAGGTGACAGAGACTCTGCTGAATGCTAGGGCTCCCTCCACTAGGAAACTGTATGCTCTGGAGGCTTTTCCGCCTCTGGTGTGACGAGCACTCTCAGGATCCAGTTCACTGCCCGGTTGGTACAGTGCTGGAGTTCCTGCAGCCTTGCTTTTCTCGGGGCCTGTCCCCGTCTACTCTAAAGGTGTACGTGGCCGCAGTTGCCGCAAACCATGAACCTGTCCTTGGGGCCTCCTTGGGTAGGCACCCTTTGGTCTCTCGCTTTCTGCGTGGTGTCAGGCGGCTGAGGCCTTCCTCTAGGCCACGCCGTCCTTCCTGGGACCTCTCCGTGGTCCTGGAGGGGCTACTGGAAGCCCCCTTTGAGCCCTTGGAGTCAGCCTCTGAGAAGTTTCTGACCCTGAAGTCGGCTCTGCTTCTTGCCTTGGCCTCTCTCAGGAGAGTCAGGGATTTGCAGGCTTTGTCGATCGCCCCCGCCTGCCTAGAGTTTGCCCCCGGTATGTCCAAGGCTATCCTGCACCCCAGGCCAGGATATGTCCCTAAGGTGCCCAGGATGGCGGGATGTCCAATCATCCTGCAAGCCTACTGTCCCCCGCCCCATGAGTCGGCGGAGCAGGAGAGGCTGCACTTGCTTTGCCCGGTAAGGGCCCTGAGGACTTACGTCCACCGCTCTAGCTCGTGGCGTAACTCCTCTGCCCTTTTTGTCTGTTTTGGGGGCCGGAATAGGGGTAATCCAGTTTCCAAACAGCGCCTGGCGCACTGGGTGGTGGAGGCCTTTACTCAGGCCTATGAGGTGCGCGGTCATGCCTCACCTCTTGGCATCAGGGCCCACTCCACTAGGGGTATCGCCTCATCCAGTGCCTTGGCCAGGGGTGTCCCCATTGAAGATATTTGTGCTGCGGCAGGATGGTCCTCTCCGCACACCTTTATCAGATTCTATGACCTGGACTTGGACCCCACTCCAGGGTCCCAGGAACTGCGGGGCCTATGATGTGCTGTTCCCAGTCTGCTCGTGCTCTCTCACGGCCTCTGGCACAGTCATCGACTGGTGCGTGGCGGCGTGGGTATTGGCATTCCCATAGCGTCAGCACTGACGCAGCGTCGAGTTCCCTCAAAAGGGAACTACACCAGGTTACGTATGTAACCCGGTTCCCTGAGAGGGGAACGAGACGCTGCATTGCTGGCCACGCCCCAGGCATTCGTTCGCGCTTCCTTCAGACAAAGAGAGCTGGAGCAGCGTGACGTAGATGCCCTTATATGGACTTACTGGCGAGTAATTACTCCGTCACGTGTCCTTTCCGAGCCATTAAATGGCGTGTGTGCACACAGAGCTTCAGACACAACTTCCTCAAAGAAGCATTCCCATAGCGTCAGCACTGACGCAGCATCTCGTTCCCCTCTCAGGGAACCGGGTTACATAAGTAACCTGGTTTAGTTTTTCCTTGCCACTGCTGCCTGAGTCACCTCAGACTTGCTCATAGGGGAATAAATACATACACATTGTGAACTATATATATCTAATAATAACCTAGAATTTTTATTCTGTTAATTATTTTACTAGGCACAGGCTCCCCGTGACCCGAGGTAGTTTGGATAAAAAGCGGTAGAAAATGAATGAATGAATGAATGAATAATTATTTTACTTTTATTATTTGTTATCTCCTTTATCATTAATTATGCTGACCTTCTGGTCTATGTTTATGTTCTGTAAAGCTGCTTTGAGACAAAGTCTATTGTAAAAAGCTCTATACAGATAAACTTGAATTGAATATATATATATATATATATATATATATATATATATATATATATATATATATATATATATATATATATTCCAATGTCCCCAGAACTCTGAATTTTGTCTTTTAATGAAAATTATGTGACTTTGCAATGAATGCAGTAAATCAGAAACTCATTGAGAAATCATGCCATGTTACTAATCCTGTGCAGTGCAGGTTCTCAGGATGCATGTATTTAGTTCGCACAGGATTAGTGATCAGCCCACAATGAAAAAAAGGCATCCTTGGAAACCCTAGCCCTTGGCCCTTAGGATTCCTTCTGACCACAGATGAGCTCTTTTAGCAGGTCAGCTCGGTACACCTGCAAAACTGCAATTGTGTGCAGCACTGCACCAGCTTAACCTACAGGATTTTAGGCCTTCCGTAAAAGACTGAGGAGAATAAGCAAGCAGAATATAGGTCATTCCACAGCCTCAACATCACAGTATGGATGTCTGCGAAATTGAGAGATGCCTGCATGGATGTGGAAGGCAGTAGCAATTGTCAAGCCCACAGCGGACAATGCTAACCTTTCATAGGACCAATATAAGCTAAGCTTAGTTACAGCACATGAGAGCACCTCCAGGAGCTAGTCAAACACCAGAGAATGTGGTGGCAATCTGACTGCTGCTTGCTTCTCATTGCCCACATTGAGCTCCTAATTTGTCTAATTTGAAAAAAAAAATTAATAATTCCACACTCAATTCAGGAGAAATCATCCAAGCGAGCCCCCAAAGACAAAGTGGACAAATTAAAGCCAAGCGATTGGCTAACCAGCCAAATTGTTTTAGACAACAAGACAGACAATAGACACCAACATACACGGAGCGCTTCTTAAAGACAAAAAATCTGGAGTAATCTGACTTAGATGCCCTTATATTTACTTGCTGGTACAATCAAAAGAAGAAACAAAGCTTCAGCCCTGACCCAGCGTCGGGTTCCCTTCCCTAGGGTACTGCTATTGATTACAGAGGTCATCATGCATTCACAGTGTCGAAAATCTGGCTTTTCATGCAGTGTATCCACTCTATTTCTATATATTGTATCCTTTCTATTATATGGCTATGTTTGGCTGCTCATGCAAACCAGTTTCCCCAGTGGTTGTTAATAAAGTATCTACCTATGTGTCTACAGTGTCAGTTTGTATATGGATAAGGATATGAGTGCACAGGAATTATTTTCAGTGTTGCTCTTTTGAACTGATTGATGTAACTGAAAATGCATGGAAATGAATGGGATGTAATACTTTACAATGTACCTAGGAACTAGTTTCTGACATTATAAGCTGCCAATGGGAAGGGTTCAATTAGGATAGAAGGCAGAACTTGAAGGCTGAAACACCCAATCTACCATGCAGTCTGGGGTTTACAGAAAAGCATAAACTTTCTGAATCTTCTGAATTCTGACAAATCTGAACAAGTGAACTGAAACTAACGTCTGGGGAATGCTAAAGAGCATCAATATAAACACTAGATGCAACAAGCACAGTACTACAATTCAAGTCATGTTAAGCCAAGAAGCTTTTATTGTCATTTCAACCATTTATAGCTGATGCAATACAATGAGTGAAATGAGACAACGGTCCTTCAGGTCCATGGTGCTACATAGAACAAAGTCAGAGCTAAGTTAAGTTCCAGTTCCCAGAATATCAAACTAAATGTCTACTAAACGTGGTAGAGCATTTTCGTATTTAGCTCTCAAACTTTGGAATATTCTTGCTGATAGTGTTCAGGGCTCAGACACACTCTCCCAGATTGAATGTAAATTACAGACATATCTCTTTAGTCATACACACACATAATCTTGTGCTCTAATACATCTGATCGCATGCACATTATCATCTAGTGCTTGATAATATTATGAACAGCAGCTATGCTAATTCCTCTCCACTGCTTCTCTTTTTCTACCCATCCAGAGGTATCCAGAACCTGTACCAGCTCAAGTTGTGTTCTATGTTATGAAGATTTTGGACCTTCATTGAGATGAAGCCAACCCTGTGAGGCATTCTGCTTCATGAAGTATTTGGACATACTAAGAGGAGGTGCCAACTATGTGGTATTTAAGGACAACAAACTACGGTGGCCGAGAAGTTCAAAACACATTAACAAATCCGAAAACACAAAAATAATTCACACAACCCAGAAGAGGTTGTTATAGTTTGTGATTGGAACACTGTCCGATCACTGGACAAGACACCTGTCACTCAAGGTATACATGAAGTTCAACAGTCTGCCGCAGAGAAAAGTTGGAATGGATGCATGGAATGGATTACTGTGGAATAATTCTGTTATTTTCTTATATTTAAACGGAGAACTTTACACATTACACATAAGATTCCATACCTGTATATCGGTAAGTTTCCATTCACAAATGATACCTACCGTTTCCCGGTTGTCTAAGCGCTATACAAATAAAATTGAAATTGAATGCTTTATTTCTTCATGTTGGAGAGGAGAAACTGTGATTGAGTGTGTATGAAAGTGTTGAAGAATTTTTGAGTAATTGCCAAGGAACTACTTCCTTTTGATATCTAAGCTGTGTGTTCTACACTTTTTACAATGACATAACATTTGTAGTGAGCTCAAGGTTTTTGTTTAGAATCAAGTAAATGTAGTATTTTTACCAGGAATACTATTTGATGATACAGTGCATGGCAGCAGTATGTGCACTCTTAAACTTTGCTCTAGTGGTTCTCCTTCATCATAACACACTACACCCTTGAGCTTGCCCTGAGTGGCCCTGAGTGGGGCTTCCAACTTTACCTCACACTCCCTCTGAGCTCCCTTTAGCACTGCTTCATCCACTGTATATCAAGATATAATGAAAACCTGCACCATCAGTCTTTTGTCTTGCACCCAGATGAAAGTCATTAATTAATGATTAAAAAATAATAAGAATAAAAATCATATTTATTATATGATTGTTTCTGTATTATTTCTATTTACTATACCGATTTCTTGACACGAAGAAGTGTGGAGAGAAATTGTACTGTACTGTATGTGCTGCAGGAGTTAGAGTTATACAATTTGTTTTATGCTGCTCACAAGATTGCCAAGCTGTCATGACTCTAGTGCTTGGATCCAAATGCAGATTTAAATAAGAAAAATTTTTCTTGTTCTTGTTTTGTCATGTGTTTATATTTTGTTTACCTGGACATTATTTTAGTTCATGTCTTGTATCATCATGTGTATGTCATTAATTGTCTCCTTCATGTTTTCTGATTACTCTCATCTAATTTTCAGTTCACCCATAAAATAGGTTGTGTATGTAAACCGCTGTGTTTCTGTGGTAGACACAAAGTAATGTTCAACTGCTTCTCTCTAAGTAAAACACATTTTACTGCACCTGCATCTGTCTTTAACTTCATTTCATGACAATATGATGGACTAATTAGTGAAGATTCATGACATAAATCAATTAACTGTATTCTTTTGTCAGTGCTGCATATTTACAAACCTATCTTGAGGAGCCCATATCCATGTTTTAAATTAAACACAAAGTGCATTTGCAGGTGACTTTATCTTGAACTTGAAGTCCTGTCCTTCATTTCATCAGTCATTTCCTGTCAACCTCAGATTTCCATCCAATCTGATTTGTAAAGTAGAGAAAGTAGGCAGTGCTAGTCTTTAAGTAAAACACCTTTTACTGCACCTGCATCTGTCTTCAACCTCATTACGTGACAATGTGATGGACTAATTACTGAAGATTCATGACAAATCCATTAACTGTATTCTTTTTTCAGAAGTGCTGCAGATTTACAGACCTATCTTGAGGAGTTTAAGACCTATCCTCCATTTCATCAGTCATTTCCTGTCAACCTCAGATTTCCATCCAATCTGATTTGTAAAGTAGAGAAAGTAGGCAGTCCTGGTTTGCAGCATGTCATGAAGAGTAAAAGAGAATAAATATCAATGCTGGGTCATCAGATACCACAGAACGGATCTGAAAGACACTGAGATACGCTCAGATACAACACTGATAGTTTACCTCCTTCACATTTCAGGTATGTTATAATACTGAATTCTTAAGTTATTTCCTACCACTTGATGGGGAAAGTTTTCCAGAGCTTAACATGTGAGAATGCAATATTTGAAGGTAACAAACAAGGTATTAATGAAAAAGTTAATTCAATAAGAAATAAACAAATAAAAATTAACTATATATAAATGAGAGTTACACATGAAAAAACTCTAATGTATAAAATATTTAAAATTCATCATTGTTCAATGGAACTTTCTTGCTGAGTTTAAACCTGATGTAAAAAAATTTCACTGACTGACCGTTGAGTCTTAATAATCTTAATAAACTAATCTTAATAATAATAAATTAGGAGCTGTGAACATCTGAACACTTCACACAGGACACAGAGCAGAGTGAAGATGAACTTTAATATTCACTAATGTATTTCCAATCTTTACTTTAATAAATATTTCATTATCAGTTTATCATTTATGATGTTTTATTTGTTGTATTCCTCATGTTTATAAAAGTAATGATGTAATCCATTTTAAATTGTGACTATAAATAAATCCTGTACCCAGTCCTGAACATCTGTGATATTTGGAAATAGAAATTTAAATATTAATACAATACAGTAAATTCATACTGAACTGTAATAATGTTAATATTAAATACTAAAATGTTAAATGTGCTACATGATGTGAAGGTAAAGCATTGTATTTTATTTATAAATAATTATAAATATTTATTAAAATTATGATTCATAATTAAAACCATTACTTGTATAATGTCACCGTCGGCGCACCTGCCCAGCCTCCCAACCGGCAACTCAGAGAAACCTCGCCGGAATATTAGGCACTTCCGGACTGCCATTCCCATAAAGCCCCGCGCCGGACTAATTACACCACTAGCTGTTTCCCATTTCCCACACTATAAAGAACAAACTTGAACTTTCCCCCAGTGCAAAGTCTTGACTAGCTTTTGCTGTCATTCTGAGCGATTCCTTGTTGCGATTCTGATTCTGGTTTTGATTCTGTTTTGTACTTTGATCCTCTGATTGTTTGCTGCCTGCCCTGACCTTCTGCCTGCCTTTTCGTTTATGATTTTTGCCTGCCCTTCGATATTGTTCTGCCGTGTTTTTGAACCTGCCTGTCTGTCTCCGATTTGTTAATAAAAAAACGCTGCACATGGATCACCAGCCCTACGACTCCTCCTTACATACTGTTATAAAAACTTCTTCACTTCCCGAGTCTTGTAACATAAATTTGTCTTGAATCTCCTTCTGTTCTACATTGTTGTTCATTTGTTAATGAAGTCATGTGTGTTTTGTTTTGATTTGTGTCTTAGTCTCTGCCCCTGTCTTGTCATTGCCTGTTTCCTTCATGTATCATGATTAAACTCACTTGTTTTCATTTTCCTTACTGATTTATGTATCTATTTAAACCCTCATATTCAGCCTGTGCTTTGCTCTGTGTGATCATAGTCTGGTTCAGATCTGTCTATTACCTGCTGTTTTAATTCAATTAAATTCAATTCAATTCAAGTTTATTTGTATAGCGCTTTTTACAATAGACATTGTCTCAAAGCGGCTTTACAGAACATAAACATAGAGCAGAAGGTAAACATAAGGAATGATAAAGGAAATAACAAATAATGAAAGTAAAAGAATTGACATCATAAAAAATTCTAGATTATTATTAGGTATATATAGTTCACAATATGTATGTATTTATTCCCCTATGAGCAAGTCTGAGGTGACTCAGGCAGCAGTGGCAAGGAAAAACTCCCTTAAATTGGTAAAGGAAGAAACCTTGAGAGGAACCGGACTCCAGGGAGAACCCATCCTCATATGGGTGACACTGGGGGTGTGATTGTAATATACAGTTAAATGTTGTATTGGTGTAAGGATCATGAACTTCGGATCTCCTTAGTGTCACAGAGTCTAACTGGAGATGTCTCAGGATCCTTAGAGTCGGCCTCGGCTCAGTGGACGTCCAAAGGCTTCGTCCCATAGAGGACGTTGGGAGCTGGTACAGTGTCTGGATGCCTCGGGATGGGTACAAAGAGAGAAGCAGTGGAAAGGGATTAACATATCTGCTGTTCATAAAAATGTGCAGGTCTGATGTACTAGTGCATGATACTACATGATCTACATTTAAACTGGGAAAGTGTGTCTGAGCCCAAACACTATCAGGAAGACTATTCCAAAGTTTGGGAGCTAAATAAGAAAACGCTCTACCACCTTTAGTAGACTTAGATATTCTGGGAACTAGCAGAAGTCCTGAGTTTTGTGATCTCAGAAAGCATGAAGGATTGTAACGTGTTAGAAGACTAGTTAGATACATGGGAGCTAAACCATTAAGAGCCTTGTACGTAAGTAGCAGCAGTTTGTAATCAGTTCTAAACTTAACTTAACTGGGGTTATATGGTCATACTTTCTTGTCCTAGTGAGAACTCTGGCAGCTGCATTTTGGACTAACCTTTAACCTATTTATTAAAGATGCAGGACAACCACCTAGTAATGCATTACAATAGTCCAGTCTAGAGGTCATGAAGGCATGAACTAGCTTCTCAGCATCAGATACAGACAGGATGTTTCTCAGCTTGGCAATATTTCTAAGGTGGAAGAAGGCTGTTTTGGTAGTATGGGTGATATGATTTTTAAAAGACCAGTTGCTGTCTAATATGACACCAGGTCTTTCACTGTCGAGCTACTAGTAACAGTACATCCCTCTAAATGGGAGTTAAGTTGTTAGAGTTTCTGTGTACTGGTTTTTGGACCTATAAGTAGTATTTCTGTCTTATCAGAGTTTAACAATAGAAAGTTGCAGCTCATCCAGTCTTTTATCTCTCTAAGGCATTGAGTTAATTTGGACACTGTGGCTATTTCATCTGGTTTTGATGAGATATATAACTGTGTCATCAGTATAACAATGGAAACTAATCCCATGTCTTATAATAATGTTCCCTAATGGAAGCATGTATATCGAGAAAAAGCAGAGGTCCTAGAACTGATCCTTGAGGGACCCCATAATTAACTGGTAATAAACTGGAGGATTCACCATTTAATTCTACAAAGTGGTATCGGTCTGACAGGTAGGATCTAAACCAACTTAAAGCCTGTCCATGAATACCTGTGTAATTTTGTAAGCGATCTAGAAGAATCTTGTGGTCTATAGTGTCAATTGCAGCACTAAGGTCAAGTAGAACTAATAAGGACATACAGTCTTGGTCCGAAGCTAAGAACAAGTCGTTTGTAACTTTAACAAGTGCAGTTTCTGTGCTATGATGGGGCCTGAAACCTGACTGAAACTCTTCAAGGATGTTGTTCTCCTGTAAGAAGGAGCTCAGTTGAACAGACACAACCTTTTCAAGTATTTTAGACATAAACGGAAGGTGGGAGATAGGTCTGTAATTTGATAGTTCATTAGGATCTAAGTTAGGTTTTTTGATGAGTGGCCTAATAACTGCCAACTTAAAAGACTTTGGGACATAACCTAAAGATAACGAGGAGTTAATGATATTAAGAAGATGCTCACCAGCTTTATGTAACACTTCTTTCAGTAGTTTAGTTGGGATGGGGTCTAGTGAACATGTTGTTGATTTAGCTGTAGTAATAAGTTTATCTAACTCTTCCTGTCCTATACTTGTAAAGCTGTGTAAAGCCTTAGGTGAGATTGTGTCACTGGTTGCTCTCATATGTTGATCGTCACCTATTTTATTCCTGATACTTTCGATTTTATCAGTGAAGAATTTCATAAAGTCCTCACTACTGAAATGTGATGGAATAGTGTGTTCAGATTTCTGTTTTTTTGTTAAACTAGCCACTGTGCTAAATAAAAACCTGGGATTGTTCTGGTTATTTTCTATGAGTTTGCTCAGGTGCTCAGCCCTAGCAGATTTTAGAGCCTGTCTATAGCTGGACATACTGTCCTTATACGCAATTCTAAAAACCTCTAATTTAGTTTTTCTCCATTTCCGTTCGATGTTACGGGTCTCCCTCTTGAGGGTGTGAGTATGACTATTATACCATTGTGCAAGTGTTTTATCTCTAACCTTTTGTAATCTGACTGGGGCAACAGTGTCTAATGTGCTAGTGAATATAGCGCCTATGCTGTTAGTCATTACATCTAGGTCATTTGTGTTTAAGGGTACAGTAAGAAGTCCAGACAGATCAGGCAGGTTATTTGTGAATCTGTCTTTGGTGGTCGGAATAATGGTTCTCCCGAGTCGATAACGTGGTCTGTTCTACAGGTAGTGTGTATGTTATGAGGTAATGGTCTGTGATGTCATCACTTTGAGGTATGATATCTATATCAGTGACATCTATTCTGTGTGATATTATTAAATCTAGTGTGTGATTACGTCGATGAGTTGCACTAGTGATGTTTTGTTTGAGCCCAAGTGAGTTTAGTAAGTCCGTAAATGTGAGTCCTAAAGCGTCGTTTGTGTCGTCAACATGAATGTTAAAGTCTCCTACAATTAATGCTTTGTCAAAGTTAACCAGTAGGTCTGAGAGAAAATCTGTGAATTCTCTAAGAAAAACTGTGTAGGGCCCTGGGGGTCTGTACACGGTCACTAGAGCAAGAGACATCAGGGATTTCTTCGTGTGCAGGTGCGATAGTGTAACATTAAGGACAAGCACTTCAAAAGAACTAAATCTATGCTGTGTTCTCTGGGTAACGGTGAGGTAATCACTAAGGATAGTGGCGACACCTTTTATAACCCGTCTTTTCATTTGCTCTCATTTGGATTTGTTTTCAGATATAATGAATGATCTCCTGTACGTGTGCACACAGTCTGCCTCTGTTTTTCTGACAGTGGCAGAAAAATGGGGGGTGTCTTCGAGATAAAATTCAGACCCAAATTCAAGGATAGCTAAAAACATCATTTGTTAAATATAACATAGAAACACAACACAAACAAAATCGGGAAGCATTGGGGAAAAGAAACACACAAAGACAATACAAAGACAAGGATTGATAAGGAAGACAATTAGACACATAAGGAACAGGTGTGCTGAGCTGGAAAGGAATAGACAAGGGTGGGACAGACATGTGAACACAAAATGTAAACAAAATCACATGGCAAAAATCCTGGGCTAGATCCTGACAGACAATTTAAAATAAAATAAACTTTAATGTGAACTTAGAAAAACACAGCTTGAGGAATGATATTGTAACGAAGCGTCAGGAGATGGAGGATCCATATGCATGCTTTATTCGGAAATCGTAGTACAACAGGTGGGGGTCAGAGCCGGCAAACACAACAATGTAGAGAGCAAATAATCAGAATAGGTAAACACGGAAAACAGGTCGGGGCAGGCAGCAAACAATCAGAGAATCAGAGTATCAAACAGAGTCAAAAACCGGAAAACAGAATAACAACCAGAAAACGCTCAGAATGACAGTAAACACTAGTCGAGACTTCGCACTGGGGAAAGGTTCAAGTTCAGTTTTTATAGCGTGGGAAATGGGAAACATCTGGTGGTGTAATCATGACAGGAGTAGTGGATTGTGGGGGATGTAGTCAGGAAGTCGCTAAAACTTGGGTGAAGGTTCCCTCTGGTGGCGGTCGGGAGATGTGGCAGATGTTTCATTCATAACAGATATACTTACATTATTAACTGATCTGTGTTTAAATTCAGTTATAATCATATATAGTGATGTGGTACTTACAGTTATCAGTTTTACTGCTGATCAGAACTGCTGAGGGATTTTAATCACATTTCTTTTGTCTTAGTGAGTTTATCTACACATCAGTAATGGAGCAGTGTCTCTACATACTCCTGTTTTTAACAGGTGAGAGAAGTGTGTGTGTGTGTGTGTGTGTGTGTGTGTGTGTGTGTGTGTGTGTGTGTGTGTGTGTGTTTTTCTGCTGATTTAAAATAATTTCGTGTTTTGTACCAAAGAAATATTAAATGAAAAAAAAAGATTGCACAATCAAATAAAGGAAATTATTAGAAGAGTTAATAAGTAAAAATAGTGACTGAACTAATATTGCATAAAATGTTTAAAATTTATCCACAGTTCCTCTCGTCCTGTCTGTCCCTCGTCAGTACTATCTGATCCAGCAGGGGAAAAACTGGAGTGATGCTCAGGCTTATTGCAGATCCACACACACTGACCTGGCTATCATCGACAGTAATGACAACATGGTCCGACTTCAGAATGAAGCACAGAGACATCAATTCAGTTCCAGTGCTTGGATTGGACTCTATAATCCCATCAACAGCTGGCACTGGTCCATGGGGAATGTGTCAGTAGGAGCTTCATGGTGGAAACCAGGTGAACCCAACAACATTGGTGGACATGAGGAGTGTGGTATGACTTCTCCCTCGGGTTGGGCGGATGTGATCTGTACTAAGTTAATCCCCACTGTCTGTTTTGATGGTATGGATCTACATATTAAATCACTTTACTATTTGTCAGTAGAGAATGCCGTTTTGTAAAAGAAATTCAGAACAGTTTGTTTTTAATATGCTAAATGAATTAAAGTACAATATTTCTTGAAGTGAAGTATTCAAAAGAATAACTTGGAACACATTTCAGACACTTATCTTTATGAACTTTGACATTTCAGACAATTAGAAAATACTTGTTCAGTCTAACCAGGTTTACATATAAGCCAATTTCTTGCTGTTCTGTCAGCAATTTTTGAGAAAATTTTTGAGTTTTAATCTTGTAATCTGTTAATTTTCAATTATTTTTATAATTTTATATTATATAATGTTATCATTTTAATTTTTGTAAACTTTTAATTTTGGAAGCATTAACATTGCCTTAATACTCACATTTCATCATGTGTTTTTTGTTCTCACAGTCAGTAAAACTGGAAATCGGAGGTACATTTTCATTTCTACTACTATGACATGGCTTGAAGCTCAGACTTACTGTAGACAGCATCACACAGACTTGGCCAGCTCAAGAGATGCAATTGAAGACTCAGTTATAAAGGCACTGACCACTGGATGGACTTCGTTTGGTCTGTTCAGAGACTCCTGGAAGTGGACAGACCAAACCAATTTCTCTACCATCAGCTGGATGACCGGAAAACCTGATAATGCCCTCGGGAATGAAAACTGTGGTTATATAAATAACAGTCAGGCTGTTGATGCTCTGTGTTCAGACATAATGCCTTTCTTTTGTTACTCAGGTGAGTTAATGTTTTATTCTGTCTTACATTTTAGAAAATTTAATGGAGTCCAGTATGATGATGTAATTGTGTGTTATTGTTTGTATTTCTGCATTTAGATGTCACAGGAAAACAACAAACATTAAGAGTGAAGGTCCAATCTGATAAGGATGTGAATGATCCTGCAGTGATGACGGCCATCTTGGAGCAGGTGGGTCTCATAATGTACATTTCCTAGTATTCATCAAACTCATAATGTACATTTCCTAGTATTCATCAAACTCTGACACATATAAACTGTATTGTAATCAGATTCTGACTGTTGTATTCAGTTTCTGTATCATTTCCTACAGGTGAGTCTCTATCCTGCATTATTTAGTAATAAAAGTCTTATTCTGTTCGTCAGATCAACCAGAAACTGAAGGATCATTCAGGGAAAGAGAACATCACAGTCAAATGGCGTAAACAATCAGATGGAGTTGTGTTTCACAAGCTGAAAGAAGAAAAAACACTACAGTAGCAAATAATAAGTGTGACATCTAAATCTGTTACATCTAAGTTATCTTTAAATGCTATTTACTACATAACTTATAGGGTGTTTCAGATGAATGTTTATATCATAAAAAATGGGTCTATCGCATAGCTTAATTTGACATATGTTGATATAACCAACTTAAATTTACAGCAATAAGTGGAAAGTTTTACGTAATCAACAAATGGTTAATACAAAGCACAAGCTTTTTCTTGCAGTTACTTTGTTTAAATGCTATTTGCTGCATAACTTAAAGGGTATTACAGATGAATGTTTATAACATAAAAAATGGGTCGATATTGCATAACATAACCCTCCTGCAGACCTCGTCTGAATTCCTATGCAAATTGGGAGCGCCAACTTGACCTTGTCTGTTTTGACTGCTTATATAAAAAAAATGAAGTATATATGATAGCCTTTTTTTCACCTTTATTGTCTAACTTGTTTAAAACATATTAACATATATTTTGCAAAAAAAATTTAATATTTGGTATAATAAACCTCATTAATTTGCAAAAATGCCTCATTATTATTTTCTCTCTAGAGGCACAAAAGTTAATGCACAATTACAGGCTGGTATATGTCATATATGTATATATTTCTATAAATATCTCTAAAATAAATGAATAAAGTTACTTAATAAAATCTCTTAATGTCACTTATGTTATGTTATGCCTAACTTGAACTGTGATTTCCTATTTTACATTATTTGAGTAAATGTAGGCAACATATAATAATAAGAAGAAGAACAAATGTTAATTTAAAAATCCCATAGCCAAAAGTGTTTCATACGTCTTTATAATTATAATTTATTGTGGATGTTTTCTCACAATTCTGATGTAATGTGAAGTAAAATAAAAAATGTTAAATTTTTAAATGTAAATTAATAATGTAAACATGTTATACAATCTTAAAAAACCTTTCAGTGTTTAAGAGAAACAGTAGTCTTATGCGCCACCTGGTGGATATTCTGTGAAGCGAAACACATTAAGGTGATTACAATTCTGATGTAATGTGAAGTAAAATAAAAAATGTTACATTTTTAAATGTAAATTAATAATGTAAACATGTTATACAATCTTAAAAAACCTTTCAGTGTTTAAGAGAAACAGTGGTCTTATGCGCCACCTGGTGGATATTCTGTGAAGCGAAACACATTAAGGTGATTGCTAAGATAGCCCCTATCTGTACTTTTAACAGTGTAGAATAGGGCATAATTAGTCACACATCCGGAAACACACTCTCTCATCCCTGTATTGGGAAATACGTGCGAACCAAACGCACATTAAGTCAACCAAAACAAACGCCATTTTCAAAGAAAACATTACTACATTGGTAAATATTTTAGAAATAAACATTGAGACAGTGTTCTACTCTCTGCGTTGTGTAATAAAAGACCCGGAAGAACTGGAGCTGCTGCTGAACTGGAGAGTTTATTCTGCACAAACCAAAGAGTACAGCACAAGAATAAACCGTAGTCTGTGATTCTTCACCTCTACTCAGCACGCACACCGCGGTCTGAGGAAGCAGCGCGATAATATCATACCATAAACAATATAAACACATTATGAATGGCATTGATATATAATCATGAATCACAAAACTAATTAATACAAAATGAATACATTGAAAACCAAAACAAATGTAAATCGCACCTGCACAAACCAAAGAGTACAGCACAAGAATAAACCGTAGTCTGTGATTCTTCACCTGTACAAACCAAAGTAGCCATTTTAGAATCATCTCGGTCTGTCGGCACACACACATACCGAGCAGCTATACACGGTAACAAACCCACTAAACCCAACCCAGCTATATACAAAACGCTTGCTAATACATCAAAAAAACTGTGAATAATAATATTAATGCATATTACAACTTTAATCAACTTTTCAAAACTTTTCAAAACTTATACCAAAAGAGCACCGCTAACTGCTTACCTCTACTCAGCACGCACACCGCGGTCTGAGGAAGCAGCGCGGGCTGAACCAGAATGACGTCACCATTAAAGAGACATGCAAAATATTTTTCCAAAATGGCAAAAAAAATTAAATACGAATGAAAATAATAAGATTTTCATGAACAAATTAACACTAAATAAACAGTTGGAAATGAAAGGATAATTAGTGAAATACATCAATATTTTACTTATATTAACAATCGTCACATTCACCCCTCCTGAATTTCACTAATATCCTGACCAAATGACACAAAATTGGTCCCATAGAACCAGATTTTTCCAATGACCCTCATTCACAGTTCAACATAGAAAGTTACCCGCTTCACAGGTTAAGAGAAATCCAAGGTTGATCAGGTCTTGGACACTCTTAGAACAATATGCTGCCTGGTACAGCATACAATAATCTGGTCTATTTTACACTTCTGAAATTCACCAAATGGAACCAAATTCCCCTTTTTTTAAAATAAAGAAAGAAATGATCCTGCTCTCTTTACTACTGGTGACTCCCCTTTCTGACCATAAAATGACTTCTGTGCCATGGACTCGATTAAACGGCTAACTTTTTTGACCACCCTCCCTGCACGGGTGCTAACACCCGGTGTGTCAGTAGAAATGTGAGCTTGTGTGTCAACAATACTGTTGGCATGAGAGTCATTCACAATTTCCATTTCTAGGTCAGGATTACTTGCTGGGAATTCAATCTCTATGACAGACGCTTGATCAGAACCCCCAACAGCCTCATTTTCACTGAGGTTTTGGTCACAGACACTTCGACTGTGGACTGAGTGATCAGATCCCAGAACATCAACTTCGATAAACTCTTGACCTTCAATCTCCTTTTGAATGTCCTTGTCATCTTGAAGTGGTTCAACAGGTAAGAAGCTGATATCAAGAATCAAATTTCGATGCACCACCTTGGATCCTCCTTCCTCGTCAATCAATTTGTATATATTGGTTTGAAGGTTCCGATTCTTTACAGTGTAGACGGTTGGATCCCACTTATCGGCAAGTTTTTTCTTTCCTCTCTCACTCTTGTTTGCAAGGAGCACTCTGTCCCCGATGTTCAAATACGTGCCCTTTACCTTTCGATTATAACACCTGGCTTGCTTTTTCTGCTCTTTCTCAGCATGTTTCTGAGCAATGTGTGCTGCTTCGTGAAGGTAAGACATGAGTGTTCTCACATAACTACCATGGTCCACAATCACAGGGTCATGCAACACCTGTCCAAATATGACATCAACCGGTAACTTTGGAATACGGCCGAACATCAACTGGAATGGGGCGTAACCAGTGGTCTCATGTACTGTGGCATTATATGCGAAGGTCAAAGTCTGTATCTGCTCGGGCCACTTGTGTTTCTCTTTGAGAGGCAGAGAACGGAGCATATTACCCAGAGTTCGATTGAACCGCTCTGTCCCCCCGTTTCCCATCGGATGGTACGCAGTAGTGTGTGACTTCTCAATGCCTGCCAGCTTGAGCAATTCTGCTATGAGGTTACTTTCAAAGTTGGCTCCCTGGTCTGTATGAATGCGTGTCGGGAAACCATAAACACAAAAGAGGCGATCCCACAACTTCTTTGCAATTTGTTTTGCTTTTTGATTTACACACGGAAAGGCATGGGCCAGCTTTGTGAAGTGATCAGTCACAACTAATACGTCAACAGAGCGCTGCTTGCTGTCCTCAGCAGTCCAAAAATCCAGACACACTAACTCCATGGGGGCAGAAGTTCTAATGCTCTCAAGTGGAGCTCGTGCAGATGGCTCGGGTGTTTTGGCCAATATACATCTCTGGCAACACTTGACATACTCCCTTACGTCACGCTCCATTCCAGGCCAGAAAAAGCGATGTCGGGTTAGCTGGAGTGTTCTTGACTGTCCCTGATGTCCAGCAAGGTCATGAACACCAGTTAGAGCTTTAGTCTTAAGACTAGAAGGAAGTACAAGTTGGAACCTTTTGTGATGGCTTAGAGGATCTTTAGAGACACGATAGACCACTCCATCCTGAATCTTCAGCCGATCCCATTGCTTAAGAAGAACTAAAGCTCTGGCGTCCAATCCAACCCTTTCTCGCCTTGAAGGCCGTTTCCTTTGACTCAGGAAAGGCATAATCTTTGAGATTACTGGGTCTGACTCTTGACCCTGTTGGATCTCCTGAAGAGGGATTACTGGAATTGTGCACACCCAGGCATTACTGCATCCTGAACGGACTGAACTGCCTGAATGGCCCTCATCTCAGTTACAGTCTCCCACTGATTATGGAGGTTCAGATAAGTTTCAACTGCTGTGTGATCACAGGACACTGCAGAATTCAACTGTGACAACACAAGGAGGCTGTTCACTTGTAAACGGAAAGTGTCTTGAATTCCATTTTCGCTAATACCTTCAGCCTCATTGAGTAAACTACCATATTGCTCCGTAATGAGCCTGTGACTGACTGTTTTTGTGAAAGGATCCCGACTCAAAGCATCGGCTACAGTGTTCTTTCTTCCCGCGATATGTTTGAGATCGAAAGAGTAAGCCGCAAGCTTAGACACCCAGCGCTGTTCACAAGCATCCAGTTTAGCTTTCGTTAGAATGTATGTGAGCGGGTTATTGTCCGTCCATACGGTGAACGTGTGGCCCTTTAACCAATGGCTGAATTTCTCACACACACTCCACTTTAAGGCTAAGAACTCAAGCTTGTGTGCTGGGTACCGCTTCTGAGAATTGCTTAAGGATTTGCTAGCGAATGCAATTGGACGGGCTTTCTCTTCGCCTGCTGATATCTGTGATAACACTGCCCCAAGTCCATCCAGAGAAGCATCAATTGACAAGATTAACGGGAGAGAGAAGTCGGGGTGGGCTAGAACCACACTATGTAGCAAGCTCTCTTTCAGTTTAGAAAGGGCATCATCACACTCTAAGGTCCAATCCGCTATCTTGAGCTTTCTGTATGTACCAGCCTTAGCCTCGGTTTTAACCTTTGACCTCCTTTTCTGCCCAGCTGTCAGTGAAAAACGTGGTTTAGCTATGGAGGAGCAATTTGGGATGAAGTGCTGGTAATAGAGGATCATTCCCAAAACAGACTTAATCCTCCGTACAGATGGAGTACACCCATCTTCTTCCATGAGGTCAGCTTTTGTCAGTTGGGCTATGGCTTCGACCTTTGACGGATCAACAGAAACACCATTCCCATCAATGATGTGACCTAAAAACTTAACAGAGGCTCGCATCAAATGGCACTTTTTTGGACTTAACTTGAGATTGTGGTTCCTCAATCGTTGGAATACTACCGCCAACCTTTCCAGAGCCACACTCTCATCGGGTGCAAACACCAACAGGTCGTCCAAGTAACACAACAGGCTACTAAAATTCAGATCTCCAAAGATACTCAACATCATACGCATAAAAGATGCTGGACTGTTGCACAGCCCTTGAGGCATCCTGTTGTATTCGTGGAGTCCTACTGGGGTAGTAAATGCTGTATACTTCTTATCTTCTTCAGCCATGGGGATGTTATAAAAGCCTGATGTTAAATCCATAGTACTGAAGAGAGTATTTCCACCCAAGGCAGCTAGACAATCAGATTGGTGTGGGAGCGGGTGTGCATCTTTAATAGTTCTAGCGTTTAGCCATCTAAAGTCCGTACAAATCCTCAAGCCGCCATCTTTCTTCCATACTAGAACTAAGGGCGAAGCATATTCACTCACTGATTTCCGAATTATTCCTTGCTCCTCCATCTCAGATAGAACTTGGCGCAATTTTTGATAGTGGCCAGGTGGCACTCGACGGTATGGCAGTCGAAACGGACGCTCGTCCATTAGGCGGATGCGATGGACAAAATCTCTGACCTCCCCACAATCCAAAGCATGTTTGGAGAATACATCATTGTAGTTCTCAAGCAGCTCTACAAGCCTTTCTTTCACTGTATCTTTAAC
Source organism: Tachysurus fulvidraco (assembly GCF_022655615.1). Taxonomy (NCBI): domain Eukaryota; kingdom Metazoa; phylum Chordata; class Actinopteri; order Siluriformes; family Bagridae; genus Tachysurus; species Tachysurus fulvidraco. The sequence goes on from NC_062533.1 coordinate 308,856, forward strand.
AGAACATGAGTCAATATCAATGTCACTGAGACCTACAGTCTTTAGTCTCTGTTTGAGATCAGTTGTAACACCAGCTTGAGAAGGCCTTTCAGATGTTGGTACTTGGACATGACTGAAACCCTGCAACAAATCAAAATCTTCAACAGCTATGCATGGGAACACATCTGCGAGCTTAAGATTCCTCTTGAGGGTAACTGGTTTGTCCGAAAGGTTGGTAACTTTCAAAGGAACCCAACGATCTCCCCACAACGGTGTAACAACGCGGCCAATGATGATGTCCCGTGGCATGGATCTAGAAGAAGTGGCCTCTACGATTACAGTGCTTCCTGTTGACATAGCAGCATTACTTGGCAGCCTTCCCCAGACAAGGTGCTCTTGTTTGGCCATAAGAGTAACTGATTGCTGAAGCTTAACAGTCCCAACCTTGTCGGGTGGATTTCCACCTCTCCAGCGGCAAGTATTTGCCATGACATCCAAGAATTGTTCACACGATGGAGATGGCTCTGAGATACGGTTAGACAAAATCCTCCAGTAATCATCACTGATCTTCATCCTGTGCATGAGGAACTTAATTACATTGGTACCAATGATCAAGTCATCTCTTTGTCCTGGCACAACTAGAACAGGCACTAAACATCTCTCACCATATACCGTCAGCTCGACTTCATACATACATTTGGGTTTAGTTGCTTTACCTCCACATCCTATTAACATTATCTCCTGTGGTAACGGTGTGGCCTTTGGCAACGCATCTTCACTCAGCATCCTGCTCTCTACTGCTTCACTGAAAGTACATGCCATAGATCCTGAGTCCAACATTCCCATCATCTGAAATTTGTTGTCAACACAGACAGGTGCATAAAACAATTCATCGAACACTTCAAGAGTTTGCATATTCTGTGCAATCACTTGAACTTCAGCCGGGGCTTGGGCACATGCATTTTCATAAACTTGTTTAGGATCTGCACTTTTGAGGGTTTGTTCCAATCTACCCACACGTCCCCTCTCCAGGTGTGGGACGACTATTTTAAAGTTGGTGAACTCTCAGGTGTTTGTGCAAACTGATTGACATTGTTGGGTTGGTATTTTTCACAATCTCTCCGTATGTGACCAGACTGGAAACAGGCAAGACAAAGTCGATGTCGCCGACAATGTGCCAAAGTCGAATGCTCAGGGGAATGGCACACCTTACACGCTCTCGTAGGTGGTTGGCTTGGACGAGGGTGCCTCATCTCTGCTTGACTATTCTGGGAAAGAGCACGATCAAGTAGACTGATGAGTGTCTTCATGCAATTATCATCATTCTGTAAAGTAGATGGGGTACTAGAGTTAGTGTTATCAGATGACACTACAGGTAAAACGCTGGTTGCAACATCACCCTCCATAGGTGACTGGGTGTAAGCTGTAGCATTTCTTACAGCAAAGCTACGCTTGGATTTGACTGCTACTTGTTCTTTTTGTTCAGTCTGATATCTGTCAAGATGTTCTTGTACCTCACTCGCAGTCCACTTATCAGGTGCTTTTAAACGGAAAATGGCTGACAGGGATAGATCTGGGCAATGCTTGACAAACATCATTGCTGCCTCTTGGCACGGATTATCCATATGTCGCCCAAGCCTGGTTAAAGCCTCCTCTGCAACATCAACAGCCTTATTTAGACGGACCCAGTACTCAACTGGATTTTCTCCTGCAACAGGCACTGTGCTGTAAAAATCAGCTAAGGGCATGTAGGAATATCTGACCTCGCTGAAATGCTGTTTCAGAATATCAAATATCACTTTGGGGTTCTCAGAGGGTCTCAGGGAGGTGTTACTGCGAAGGGTAATTCTAACAATATCTTTGGCTTTACCCATTAGTCTTGAAAAGATTTCGTTACAATGCTCCAACACTGGTATGCCTCTTTTCCGCAGGTAAGTGTCCACTAAATCTTCCCATTCATGCACACTGAACTTATCTGTTCCATCTCCTCGGAAGACAGGGGGCTCTTTTGCCTCGGACTGCATGACTAGTTTAACTCCCGTCAAATTAAGAGAGGGTGCTTCTGAGAATGACTGACCTGCACCTAAACTACGAGTCTGTGCATTGTTAGATTCTCTTTCCCCATACGCTACCTCACTTTGAGTGGAAATTATAGTCTGTCCTACTTTCTGTGCAATATGTGTTATGAGATTAACCCATGCTGGATCACTTAGATCTGGAGAGGCAGATAGCGGATTACCCCGTAACTGACTAGGTGTTTGTTCAGTTACCCGTGTGGAACAAAATTCCGGTGGTGTTCGTTCTACATTACCCCTCAATGTAACAGGTGTAAAAGTATGGTCACTGAAAAGTCTCCCTCTGCCAAAACTTGAATTTGACACATTGCCATCAGCATCAAAATGATCCATATTGTAACCATGTGCCATCATTCCTCATTGCATTACATAACATACAATTCACCAAATAAGTAACGTTAATGATTTCAAATAATCTCAAATAATGAAAGGAAGAAAAGTAAAAGGCAGTGGAGCTAATTATACAGTGAAACGTCCAGTTCAGTGAAAATGCACTATTTTGTGTTACTGTTCATTAAAACCTTGAATGAAGTGCAGCGCCCACCGGCGACCAAACGACATTGATCCTTGGATGAAGATCCGAAATGAGCTGATCTTCATCCGGGTCACGGCACCACTGTAACCGGCCGAGCTCTGGCAACTTCTACTCTCTGCGTTGTGTAATAAAAGACCCGGAAGAACTGGAGCTGCTGCTGAACTGGAGAGTTTATTCTGCACAAACCAAAGAGTACAGCACAAGAATAAACCGTAGTCTGTGATTCTTCACCTCTACTCAGCACGCACACCGCGGTCTGAGGAAGCAGCGCGATAATATCATACCATAAACAATATAAACACATTATGAATGGCATTGATATATAATCATGAATCACAAAACTAATTAATACAAAATGAATACATTGAAAACCAAAACAAATGTAAATCGCACCTGCACAAACCAAAGAGTACAGCACAAGAATAAACCGTAGTCTGTGATTCTTCACCTGTACAAACCAAAGTAGCCATTTTAGAATCATCTCGGTCTGTCGGCACACACACATACCGAGCAGCTATACACGGTAACAAACCCACTAAACCCAACCCAGCTATATACAAAACGCTTGCTAATACATCAAAAAAACTGTGAATAATAATATTAATGCATATTACAACTTTAATCAACTTTTCAAAACTTTTCAAAACTTATACCAAAAGAGCACCGCTAACTGCTTACCTCTACTCAGCACGCACACCGCGGTCTGAGGAAGCAGCGCGGGCTGAACCAGAATGACGTCACCATTAAAGAGACATGCAAAATATTTTTCCAAAATGGCAAAAAAAATTAAATACGAATGAAAATAATAAGATTTTCATGAACAAATTAACACTAAATAAACAGTTGGAAATGAAAGGATAATTAGTGAAATACATCAATATTTTACTTATATTAACAATCGTCACATTTTCATCATAAACACAAAGGGTTTATCACAAATGAAGTTTAAATAAATAAAAAATATGAGAGAGCGAAATGACCTACCACTTCCTTGCTCACTCGCAGTGCCTCTGAGCTTTCTAAACACAAACGGCATACTTCCTCCAATGTGTCATACTAAAAATTACCCCACCTACAACAATGGTAGGAGCCCCAAACACAGCAAGTTTTGCTGAAGTTAACACAAAAATGAATAAGTCTCAATACAATAACAAAACTTTGTTGACATTTTAAAATTAACTTGCTACACTAACACACCTACATTACTAGCCTTGTTGTCTTGACTATTGCTCCTACAGACAGACATTTAAAGAGTTATGTAAGTGTTACACACATGCTTGAGTTTATCTAAAACAGAGATGAGTCTTATTTCTGCATGATTCTGACCTTGAATCTAAGAGTATTTATATTGTGTGACAAGAGCTCGAGTGAGGAGCAATTTTGTGTGTCCACGCTGTCGGTCTTGGAGGCTAGTATTTGTATTGTGTGTTTTAATTTGCTTTATTTTGAAAGAAACGCGGTCCGCAATATTGGCCTATGACAGGTCAACTATCTTAAGTCTGCAGACCAGTTCAAACTATTTGCTGGGCTATGCCTCAAATGGCTCATATTATCCCCCTCCTTCGTTCCTATCATCGATACCTGGTTTTCTACGGCGATGGCGTTGTTCGTTACCGGTGAAGAGACAGAGGAAGAAACTTGAAAAACAGTGTGGCTATGCTGTTAGGCTAAACAGCATAGCCTGGCTCTGCGATCTGGTGTGTGGCCTTTCGAACGTCGGGAGAGGTCTTTGGCCAAGGACTATTCAGTTCGTTGGCGTTCCCTGGATCTATCATATGAGTTGAGTTCTCCCCTGGTCCCATCTACAGTGACCTCGGGTGTATATGATTCTCCCCGTGTCTACCATCGAGGAGTGTACTTCAATCATCTTCGCACTTTTCCTTGGGCGCAGCAGTCGGAGGAACAGATGGAAAATCCGCTTCTATTAAGGATGGGTCTGCTTATTTCAAGATCAGTATTATATAGGACTTTTATTATAAATGACTTTTTTACTTCGCGTGAGTTGGATTGCGTATTTATTACTGAAACTTGGCTTACTGTCAGTAATTTAAGCCCCCTTGCTGAACTTTTACCTTCAAACTGTTTTGTTTGTAAATTCGCCTTGCTTAACCGGAAGGGGTGGTGGATTACTTTCTATTTTTAAAGACAATTTTTCTCATCACCAAATAGTAGAATATGATTACAGAAGTTTTGAGATGCAATTATTTACAGTTGAACTGAAAAGTCCACTATTGATTGCCTTGTTATATCACCCTCCTAAATACAATGCAAACTTCTTAAATGAGTTTGCAGTTTTGTTGGCTGAACTGGTACCAAAGTATGATAAATTGTTAATTCTTGGAGATTTTAACATACATGTGTGTTGCACTGTAGACTCTTTAGCCAAAGAGTTTATTACATTGATAAATGCCTTTGAAATAGATAATTTATATTCACATTTACAGCATTTGGCAGACTCCCTTATCCAGAGTGCCCTTATTCATTTTTTAATGCTCAGAGCCCGACGGCATCGTCCACGATGTCACACAGGACCAAAGAGGGACACCAGCTTATGAGCGGCTGTTTCGTCTGAAGCCCGTTTTAGATGACATCAAACATGTGGGCAGAGCATTTTATCACCCACGGCAGAACCTTTCAGTTGATGAGAGGATGGTGGCAACAAAGGCTCACACTGGCATGACGCAATGCCCCCACACAACCACAAATGCCATGACCAAAAAGGATCCTAGGGGCACCATCAGGTGGATCCGTGACGACCCTCTGGTTTTTGTAAAGTGGATGGACACTCGGGAAGTCTCTGTCTGCTCCACAATTCACCCGGCCTTCTCTGGCAACACAGTTCAGAGAAGTGTAAGAACTCAGGATGGAGGCTGGGACACCAAATCCATTCCATGCCCAACCCCTGTCACTGAGTACAACAAGCATATGGGAGGTGTTGATCTTTCTGATCAACTCATCCAATACTACTCCGTTCACCATAAAACGATGAGATGGTACAGGACATTGTTTTACCATTTTTTGGACATTGCTGCGACCAACAGCTACTTACTTCACAAGGAAGTTTGTGCAGAGAAGCACCAACAGCCCATGACCCACAGGGATTTTCTGGAGGAGCTGACAGCCCAACTCTGTGGTGTTACCGTTGCTGTTCCTCCCACCCAGCAACAAAGTGACCATGTACCTGTGCCAACATCTGACCAAACTGATACCAGCAAGAAGGCCTCCTATGGTAGAAGGCAATGTGTGAATTGCAAACAGACAAGGCAGGTCAAACAGGCCACCCCCTGGAAATGCAAAGCCTGTGATGTGGCCCTCTGTGTGATTCCTGATAGGAACTGTTTTGAGGCTTGGCACCTGTAAATATCCAAAATCCAAAGAGGCCAAAAACACCTGGGGTCTCATTTATAAAGCGTGCGTACGCACAAAACGGGGCTGGAAACGTGCGTACGCCAGTTTTCGCGCAAAGGTTGTGATCTATAAAAAACAAACTTGACGGGAAAATGTGCGCACCTGTAAGTAAACTTTGAGATGTGCGTACGCACATTCTGGAGACAAAGGGAATTGGCGACACAGATGGTTAGGTGGTGAACTGAAGTGACTGAAAATTCATGTGAGAAGAACGATTATAAGAATTAATGACATTAAATTTTCACTCCATTTCATACGTTATATCCACATTATAATGAGGATTAAATCCAACAGTGTTATTTGTGCCGATGATTCTAGAAAATCCACACGTAATTCAAAATTTATTAAAAATAAAAATAATAATAATAATCATCATCAGCGCTACTCCGTCCAGGGTGTATCCTGCCTTGATGTCCAATGACGCCTGAGGATAGGCACAGGCTCCCCGTGACCCGAGTAGTTCGGATAAGCGGTAGAAGATGAATAAATGAATGAATAATCAGCGCCTTACAGTCACATTGTCCACAACGGGAGCGCAGGAGGAGATGGCGCGACTACATGTGATACAGAATAGCATGAAATACCCTTTTATTAGAGAACTGCAGAACACAGTGTAAAAACAAAATATTTTCCTTAATGAACATATATCATAAAATGTCAAAGTCTGCAAATACAGTCATGAAGCACAATCGCTACTCATCATCGGTCCTAACTATTATGGTGTGCATTACAAAACCATCATGAAGAAGTATGTGTTCACTATAACATTTTCGTCTTAAATTTTCGCCCACAAATTAATTCTGTGATTTTGTCAAGATGTTAATTGCTCAGTCTAATTGCTAGAAACAAATAAATCCTCCGGTGACCCGGGTATGTAATGCTTCATGATGGCAATGCTGGCATATATATATATATATATATATATATATATATATATATATATATATATATATATATATAAAACCTATAAGTAATCCTCAACTTTGTGTCTAAAACTTTTCGTATATGAAATAATTCTATTGGAATCTATCATCTCACCCTATAGGTCTGGTATATCACAGCCGTCCCTGAGTGCCATAATATCTGTCGTTTGGAACGTTATACTTAATACAGGTAGTCGGTACATCAGGTTCCCCTACACTGTGCGAGAACAGGCCGAAATTAAAATGAAATTTTGCAGCAATGTCTGGTTTCCCAAATGTAATCGGCGCAATTGTCTGCGCTCATGTTGCTATAAGGGCACCATCTGAAAATTTATTTGCTTATGGTAATAGAAAGCATGTGCATTCTATTAATAATTCTATTAATGTGCAAATCATATGTGACTCCAACATGACCCTCACAAACATTGTGGCACGCTGGCCTGGTTCAACACATGATTCCTTTATCTTGACACATAGCAGTGAGGGAACAGACTAAATGCAGGCGCAGTACGTGATGGCTGGCTTCTTGGTGAGTTTAACAATATTAAAAAGTAGAAAATGTAACAATGTTGTTTTTAATATAATTATAACAATGTTGCTTTTAATATAATTATAACCTGCAGGTGACAGTGACTACCCCTGAGACGCTGCTCCTCACCTCATTTTTAAACACACAGAGCGCAGAGGAAACTCATTATAACGAGGTCCACTCTCGTGCCCGCGCAGTCATTTGCATTGACTATTTATGGTTAAAAATGGGCATGTACAGGGCGGGATTTGAGGCTGGTTCACGCGAGTGATCTGTGATTTATAAAGGGAACATTGCTTACAGGTGTGCGTACGCACGGTTTTATAAATCTGAATTTTTTTGGCTTTTGGGCGTACGTAAACTTTTAGTAGGGATCCTACGCACAGTTTTATAAATGAGACCCCTGGACTTTTTTTGGGAAAATGTAAATAGTTTTTTTCTGTATAAGTTCTCATGTTTATTCCTGAGTTCCAGGACTCCAAAGACTTGAACAAACTGTTTTCCAGAGGAAATATGCTTAGCTTTTATTTATTTGTGTGTGTTTTCAATAAATATTTGAATGATTAAATTTCCGTTTTATGTTTTCATTTGTCTTTATTGTCCCATAACTTATTTTACATTCAGGTGACATCAATGCAACACAAATATACTGACAGTGCAACTTGTCTTGAAAAAAAAGAGGTGTGTCAATTGTCTGTGCACAACAGGGTTGATGGTTTACAAGCTTTTTAGTAAATAAAACCAGGCGGAAAAATAATTGTAAAAATACCCTTAGGTCTTAAAGGGTTAATAAATGCAAAAGATAGGGAAATAAGTGCTAGTTGAATTGTTTCCTGAATAGGTAGGTCTTCAACGGCCATTTGAAAATAGCCAGTGACTCAGCTGTCCGGACCTCTAGTGGAAGTTCATTCCACCACCTTGGTGCCAGAACAGAATAGAGTCTTGTAGTATACTTGCCTCTTACCCTGAGAGATGGTGGAACCAGTCGAACAGTGCTGGTAGATCGGAGGGTGCGGGGTGCAGTGTGAGGAGTGATGAGGGCTTTGAGGTAAGAGGGAGCTGGTCCATTTTTGGCTTTGTAGACCAGCATCAGTGTTTTGAATCTGATGCGTGCAGCTACCGGAAGTCAGTGGAGGGATCGCAGCAGCAGGGTGGTATCTGAGAACTTTGGCAGGTTGAAAACAAGCCTTGCAGCTGCATTTTGGATCATTTGCAGAGGACGTATTGCGTTCATAGGTAGACCTGCCAGCAGTGCATTGCAGTAATCCAGTCTTAAAATGACAAGAGACTGAACAAGTACCTGAGCAGCCCGTGTGGACAAAAATGGCCGAATCCTTCTAATGTTGTAGAGAAGAAACCGACATGAGTGAGTCACATTAGCAACATGAGTGGAAAAGAACAGTCGATTGTCCATAGTTACCCCAAGGTTGCGAGCTGTGGCTGACAGGAGATCAGATCTTTGTGCAAGGATATACCAAGAACAAGACAAAGATTCATGACAATAAGTGTCCAGTACTGTTTTGATATATTATACCATACCTTAATTCTCACTTTTGGTTGACTGCAAATATGTGCCTCAAACCCATCTCTGTACTTACTTCCTACTGTCGCAGACGCTTTCGTCTACAGGGGTCACAATCCCAGTAAGCTCGTTTTGTGTTGGTAAAAATCTTGGACTATGCTATTATAATATAAAATATTACAATTGATGTCATAGGACCTATGGGGGTAGGCCAGATGTTGTGATAGTAGTAGCTATAAGATAATAATAAAATATAATAATATACGCTTGAGTCAAGTATTAACAGGAAAAAAGGTGGTTTATTGGGTTTATTGAAGTCATAAACTCAGTAGGTGTAGCTAGGCCCAGGCCTAGGAGAAGTAGGAGTGTAGTCTGGAGATCCAGTTTCAGAAGACTCAGAGGGAGAGGACGCTGGAGGAGAGGCAGGTGATCCCAGCTCAGGGCAGCAATATTCAGCATGCAGGCAGCCATCTGTCTGAGTCCTCTGGTCAATGAGGTTGGACAATGGAGCTTGGGTGGAGGAAGTGTGAGTCAGAGGCTTCTTCACAATGAAGGATGGCGTGAAAGGACGCTCAGGGAGGTCAGGAGAACAGAGTTGTTCCATGAACTTGGAAAGTTCATGGGTTACATAGGTGGTGGTACAGGTTTATTGTTGTCAAAGAAATGGTGATTTACACCTCTCCTCGTCTCTCATTTAACCATCTCTTCTTTTGAATTCCATGCCATTTCAGTTACCTCTCCAATCAACCTTGTTATCATTGTTGTCTACCGCCCTCCTTGTCCCCTAGGAGACTTCCTGGAAGAAATGGACTCACTGCTTAGTGCTTTCCCTTCCAATAGCTCCCCCACTGACGGTGCTTGGTGACTTCAACCTCCCCTCTGACAAGCTACATTCTTCTTCCCTCCTGTCTCTTCTCGACTCATTCACCCTCACACTCAACAGCTACATCCCCACACACAAAGGAGGCAATGTCCTGGACCTGGTTTCCTTCTCCGGCTACAGACGTGACTGCTACCTCACTACACGTCTCTGATCATCACCTGGTATCCTTCACCATCACTCTACCTCTAAAACTACCTCTCACCCCCTTGCTCTTACCCGCCACAACCTTCACTCTGTCTCCCCTTCATCTGTAGTTTCTGGCACTCTTTCTTCCCTTCCTGATCCTGTCTTTTTCCTCACTACCCTTGGACTCAGCTACAGATACTTTCCTCTCATCTCTTTCCTCAACTATGGACTTCCTCTGCCCTATGTTCACTAAACCCAAGAAAACTTATTGTTCTGTTCCTTAGCTTTCAGATGTGCTGCACAACAATCATAGAGAGCTAAGATCATCAGAGAGAAAGTGGAAGAAATCACAACTTGATGCAGATCTTGATTTTTACCGAACACTTCTTGTCAAGTTCTCCTCAGATGTGACTTCTGCCAAGACTTCCTTCAACAAGGAAAAGCTTGAAGCTTACTCACATGACCCTAGGAATTTCCACAACATAATCTCTTCTCTGCTCAACCCCCCAGCTCCGCCTTCTTCATCCTACCTAACTGCAGAAGACTTTGCTTCTTTCTAGCAGGAGAAGATTGAAGAAATCTGCCGGACCTTCACTTCAGCCCCGACTGCACTTACATCTCAGAGTATGCATTCCCCTACACCTTCATTGTCACTGTGGCAGCAGAAGAGATTTTACAACTCATCCAGTCCTGCAATCCTACCACCTGCCCATTGGATCCACTCCCTACCACTATACTCCAGACCATCTCGCAAGACCTTTTGCCCTTCATTTCCACTATCATCAATAGATCCATAGCATCTGGTCAGGTACCAACTACTTTCAAGAGAGCAAGGGTTATTCCCATCCTAAAGAAACCTGCTATGGATCCATCAGACATCAGTAACTACAGACCGGTATCACTTCTCTCGTTTCTTTCAAAAATTCACAGGGGTTCTCCTACCACTGCTATGCTGATGATACAGAACTTCTCTTTCCCACCCTCAGATGCCACAGCTTCTGACCAGATCTCAGCATGTCTGGCAGAAATATCATCATGGATGACTGCTCATCAGTTAAAGCTCAATCCTAGCAAAACTGAACTGCTGTTCATCCCAGGTTATTCATCCCCAGGTCATGATCTTGCTATATCCCAGCAAAACGATCTGATCTCCCCTTCAGCCACAGCTCGCAACCTTGGGGTAACCCTGGACAATCAACTGTCCTTTTCCTCTCATGTTGCTAATGTGACTCGCTCATGTCAGTTTCTTCTCTACAACATTAGAAGGATTCGGCCATTTTTGTCCACACAGACTGCTCAGGTACTTGTTCAGTCTCTTGTCATTTCTAGACTGGATTACTGCAATGCACTGCTGGCAGGTCTACCTATAAATACAATCTGTCCTCTGCAAATGATTCAAAATGCAGCTGCCCGGCTTGTTTTCAACCTGCCAAAGTTCTCGCATACCACCCCGCTGCTGCGATCCCCCCACTGGCTTCCGGTAGCTGCACACATCCGATTCAAAACACTGATGCTGGTCTACAAAGCCAAAAATGGACCAGCTCCCTCTTACCTCAAAGCCCTCATCATTCCTTGCACTGCATCCCGCAACCTCCGATCTACCAGCACTGCTCGACTGGTTCCACCATCTCTCAGGGTAAGAGGCAAGTATACTACAAGACTCTATTCTGTTCTGGCACCAAGGTGATGGGAAAAAAAACAAACCTTTGACACTTTTTCATTGTAACTTTGAACAAATGTTTTAAACTCATAGTATCTTAAGTATGTAACCTAGTGAACCAGCATTAATGTATTCAATGTTAGAGATTTAAGCACTTATGTACGTCGCTCTGGATAAGGGCATCTGCCAAATGCTGTAAATGTAAATGTAAACGAGTAGGGCAAGAAGGCCGAATCATTCGACCAGCCAGACAGCCCCCTGACTCTGAGGATCTAAGAAAAAACAAGAAAAAGGGAACCTGTCCTTTAGGAGAAATAGAGGAACTAAGGCCTCCACATATATGCATAACAACACTATAAAGTGCAAAGGCTTAGCAATTATAGTAATAGTACACTTATAATAATCGAACAAACCTTGATCATGAGTCAAATACCACTAACATATGATCCAGATGATTCTGAACCAGAAGGTTATTTTAATCAAAACCCATAACCCTAACCTATGATCATGAACTCATGTCATAATTATATCATAATTCAAAACTCATATAACATAGGTGATAGCATATCTTCATCGATCACTTTATGTAGGGAGAGATGTGATTAGTGATTAATATAGGTATATGTAGGTGTGTGTGTGCAGATATCTCATACATAGGTTTCTGTGTATGTCATGGTTATCGTTTTCATATATATATACATATATTATATATATATATTATATATATATATATATATATATATATATATATATATGTGTGTGGGTGTGTGTGTATGTGTGTGTATATATATATATATATATATATATATATATATATATATATATATATATATATATATATATATATATATAGGCATATAATCAGTTAAAATCATATACAGGAAAAATATATAAAAAGAAAGAGGAAAACTCACCCATTCTAGCTTTAAAGGGAGCTTGGGAGATTGGTCCACGTGACGTGTCTTCAGTTTGATGAGTGGCAAGATGAAAAACAAGGGGAGGAAAAAAAACGAGAAGATCTCGAGCACATTTTTAACAACAGTTTTGACAACTCAGCATATTTTTTAATAATAAGGCAGAAGTAAGTCGGGGAAAACAACAGAAAAACAAAAGGCCAGACTTGTTTTTCAGTAAAAGGCAGACTTGTTTTTCGGGGAAATAAAGGGGTGTCACGGGGCGATTCTCTAGAGTCAGGGAAAAAATCAGACAGATCAGGTGGATTACTACGTATGAAGGTATAGACGGCAACTAGAGGTGCCAGAGTATATATTGAAGAGATTTTCTAGGGAGGGGGTACTTTTTTGGTGGCATGGGGATGCTCTGTTCAGTTTTTCTTTGATTACTTTCGACTTGAGTTTTCTCCCTGAAGCGGTGGCTGATCAGCTCCAATAAAGAAGTCTTGCTCATTGTCATCCAGGTCTGGAAATTCTTCTTATTGCTTTATGTAGATCCATTATAGTATAAGTATACAGTTTAGTAGTTTAATGTAAACTGTTACATAATATTATTAACACAATAATATTAACAAGTACTAATTTGGCTGTGATTCACCCTGCGATATGTCCACTTGGAGGGGGGCTCTCTGAGTTCCGACATATTTAATAGCACCCCAAATGGGACTTCATAGGGGTTAGTGTGATCTGCGTCTGGAACCAGGACCGCTCTCTCAGAAGGGTTACAGAGGCCGGCCAAAATATTAAGGTAAGCAGACGCCTGTTATATTTAAAAGTCTGTGTATAGTGAATCTGTGGGGTGATAGGGGAAGAGTGGCCCGGGTGAGGGAGGCGGACAGCTGCCCTCGAACTCAAGAACTTTTAAGGGTGAAATAGAAGAGCTGGATGAGAAATAGCAAACCAAACCATAATTAGAGAAGGGGGGGTAAGGTGGTTCCTGTTTCATTTTTTTTTCTTGGTTTAATGGGAATGTGTGGGTTGGGAAAAAAATCTCATGAGTAAATACTGTTATATACATTTTGTTATTTATTTATATTTTTGATATTAAGTATAAAATTCCTGCCGTGTACCGCCGGTGTGAGTGCTATATAACTCACTGCCAGGGCAGAACGGGCAGGTGGAGGAAACGCGTTAGCCCTAGATACCGCTGTCCAGCGAGACAGGTCTGCTTGGTAGGGCTGGGGGGGTATATGTGTATATGTGTATTGAATTGTTTGTGTGTTTGTGTATTGTCAAACTCAATGACGATTCAGTTTGATGTTTGATGAAGTACAAGTAATTGCAAGATATTGTTAATTCCATAATCTGAAAGGAGGAGGAATTTTAGTGTGGTATGGAATAGGAGTGTTTACGGTGGGTTAGGAATTGGACAATTACAAGTTTTATGGACTTATTAAAACAGAAAGTCCCAGAAGGAGACTAGAGGTAAGTAAGCACGACAGTGGGGTTGTGTAAAAGTTAGGAATTGGGCAAGTGAAAGTTTTTGGATTTATGAAAATAGGAAGTCCCAGACGAAGAGAAGAAGTGAGCAAGCATTACAACAGAGGGAGGTGTAAAAGGAAAGCTATACTTGGAAAAAGTCTTAGCGTATCTGATATTTAATGTACCTACTGTAAGTATGTGAAGTAAAAGGTATACAAAAAAATAAAAAAATATAAATTCAGTGAGCTTTAGTGGCACAAGATTAGAGTCTAAGACTTCATCTTTAGGGATTGTAGTGGGACTTTATAGTAAAAGGAGATTTATAATATTATACTATATTATATTAGATGACTACATAATAAGCAATTTAAAAAGACAAAAATAATTACTAAGATGGATTGACTGCAATTGACTACAGATTAATTAAGGCGTTAATTAAGGAGTAAGTGACACTTCACTGCTAGTGGTTTTGTTTTTGTTCTGAAAGTGTACGTTGCACGCTTGCACATTTCCTTAGAGCGTGCAAACAAGTGTAATGTGTTTTAGTCTAGGAGCAGGGTAAGCGCTTTTAGGGCTTCTGGCTGGCTGATTGTGGTAAAGCAAAGTAACGGAGTATACGTAAGCGTTGTATATGGGAAAATTAGGAAATTCAAATTAACAAAACAATATAGCAACGTAGAGTAAAGTACCATGTAAGTTGTAACTAAGTGCCATAACATACAGAAAGTGTTGTACAGAAGTGTTGTATATGTATGTTGCATTTGTACTGTATGTTGTTACATTGTCACACGAACTGCCTGACACACAGCATTTAGTACTGTACAATACAAAGAACAGTTTAAATATCTTGAGTAAAAAGGGAAAATACGAAGGAACATTGGTGTGTCGTACCTTATATACAGGAATAGAAACGTCATCTAATGTTTAAGCTTAAATCTTGGTTAATAACTTGCGGCACACACACACACACACACACTCACACACTCACACACACACACACACACAGCTTTGTACAGCCTCCATCTCGTCCACTTCCCAGTTCCACCCACATCATACATAAATACACACATACGCCACAACTGACCTCTACTGGTCATTGTTGAATATTACTGAATGAAGAACAGATGAGAAAAGGAAAGAGATAAGAAGAATAAGAACACATATCCTTATATTTTATCCTCATATTTCATCGTCAGGTTTTCTCATATTTTATCCTCATATTTCAACTTCATATATTCACACGCATCACATTTCACAGCTTGTATAAGGATAGAAGTGCTATAAATGGATAGGTTTGGATTAACGGTAAGCAGTAAACAGTGAACAGAACCTAGGAGCCTGACTGCTGTGCCCGGAAGTAGAAATAAATAGAAGAAATAGTTAAAATAATAACGTAATAAAAGAAACCCTTAGTTACCTTTAAGTCACAGACAAATGCCTGGCTTGTCTATTGTATCAATGCCAGGCAATTAACATGTAGATGTAACGATCGTAACAACTACAATATAGTGATGGGAACTATTCACTATTCACTGAGCCACATCTTTCTACAATACATGTAGAAAGTCACAGTGCTGGGAAACGAGTCTGTCAAATTGACTCGGTGACTTAAAATCAAGACAAATGAAAGTAACTTTTATTTGAGCATTGTTTTTAAACCAAAATTGAACACAACAGCCAGCCACAATATAATATTGACAATATGAACACATGTACATTTATATGTGGGTCGCCACAGCGCACATGTGATGTGTCTTTACATTGTCACCATACACACTATGCACATGACACAATGTACAGTAATACAAACATTTATAGGTAGAAATGAAGAAGGTGCATATGTGGACATCTACACAGTATATGAGGGACATGGTATCACAGTGTGGTCCCTGCAAATGGTCATTTGTACAAACCACCCTGTGATGTGGTTCACATGTTAGTCTTGTCATCATCAGATGGCTGCAGACCTGGCTGCTTCTTCCTCTTTATTTTCCCCCAGTAACAACCTGGAAAGAAGAGGATGATGATTAGTGTGTTTATTGCTGATCCCATGACACAAACAACATACATTCATAAATGTACTCCACTATACACATGCTCAGAGATGCGTACCTGGCGTGCTGGCGCACAAGGTGACATCCTGTCCTGGATCCCTCACTGTACAGCAGCTGGGCCCTTGGTACATGTTCCATGTACATGTGGTATCTTCCCCAGCTCCTTAGAGAAGATGTGCCTCTTGTACCGCTTTGACATGTTGCACTTACAGTAGGAAACATCTCCGTCCAAAAAAACTCAGTTTCTGGTTCTTGCATGTGCTGCTTTCAGCATTTTTGTGCAAAGTGCTCATGAGAGTAAAGTTTTTCCCTTGTTGAGTACTAGCTGTTCTGAACAGTACTGTATGTGAAGACAAACATGGACTTTCTCTTTAGAAGCTCCTGGCCCAGGTTGTAGTTTGTGAACAAATTGTTACAGGCTATGTTGTTCCAATCAAAAGTCATAACAAAACTGCATTTATGCACCTTATAGATGATGTCAAGACAATATAGGAGAGTGTGAGACGTAAATATGTCTCACAGCTGCAAACAAAAAAGTCCTACAGTATATGACATTTAACCCTAAAGTACTCTAACCCTAAGACTGTAGGGAGGGTTGCATATATGTGATGTTCACCAATTTTATTTTACATGTTGAGGAAGTTTTAAGAAAAAATACTTTTAAAGATTTGTTTAATTTTTTAAAAACTTATAGGTCAATTTGACCTGCAACATACTGTAATAAGAGGGTTAAAGTCTAAACAGGTCCTAGATGCATGTCCTGAAAATATCTTGTCCTCGGTTCAAATCACGCTCTTGGCATACAGTATATTTGTCTTAGTTTTCATTTTGGTAAGTAAAAACGCAGGTAATAAATGATCCAAAATCATTCTTTTTTAATTTAAGCATAATATGTCTGTGAAGATTCTGTCATCCAAGTGAAGTTTTCTGAAAGTTGTTCTCAAGCCACATCACTCTCCCAGCAGACAGAACAGTAGAAGGAGGATGGTGAGAACATTGCTGATAACACCCAGCTCTGCTCCCCTAGTAAGCATAACAAAGGGGTGTTCTCTCCCTCACGTCTCACAGACAGATACTGTAGGTCAATCTGCAAACTCTGGTATTCACCTCCTGCAAATCTGAGGATTCCTATTAAAACTGATGTCTCTAATAGTGCAGTGTTGTTACGCTTGGTGATGCATGTTTTAATATATATATATATTATATATATATATAATAAAAACTGAATTTAAACTGAATTGTACCTGCTGGACAGGTACAAGGTGAAAGAGAAAACTGCTTCTATACTCTTAAAAAAATGTTGCCTCTGACCTGTAAAGTCAGGGTCAGAAAGTGTTTGTGAGCAAAAAGGCCCCATCTTCGGGTTGTGCCCTGGAATTGCATTACAACAGCTAAAAATGGTGGTGGCTACATTAGAATATTCACACGTCTATATGACAGAATATGACAACTGCCTGATAAGCGTGTGATGAAGCACCTGTCAGGCACAGGAAAAAAACAATTTTAAGCCGCTACATCTGTACATCGGTGAGCTGTAACATTAGAGAGGCACTGATTTTTTTAGCAGCTTATTGATTGATCGAAACAGTTGTTTAGGGGTTCTCTGATTATTGACAATTATCTGAGAAAAATAAACACATCTGGCTGACACCATTTCAGCCTTCTATTCGAGTAAGCTGTCTTTCCAGGCCTGGTGATGAACAGTTAAACCTGAAATGTGCCATCTACGCTCCCTTTTGTGACACAAAGCCATCATTGTTCGCAAATCATCATTGTACTAAGGAGCAGAGTGTGCAAAAGAAACAGATCGTGACTTCAAGGGAACCAATGTTACCAGGCCAGTCAGGAGAAAAGAGTTCAGCACAGAAACGTTATCATGCAGATCATCAGATAGAGAGTCACAACTTAAAGAAGTGTCAATAAAGTCTGAAAAATCAGTGGGCTCAATAGATCTCCACTTGTGATAATTAATGATGCAAGATGAGGTAGTGTTCATGACAGGTAAGTCCATTTTAAAAAAGACAGCCCGGTGATCAGACAGACCTAAATCAAAAGTTGACAACTGAGACACAAATGAACCGTTGGAAATCACAAGGTCTAAAGTGTGGCCTTTGACATGCATAGGACAGTCCAGGAGTTGGTCTGAGAAGATTTCAAGAGAAGAATTCTTTCAAATCTGAGGCAGAGAAAAGTCGACATATCTGATAATTCAGATAAAAGGTCTTTATTTGACTTAGGAGGCCTGTAGACTGTAGCCACTGAGAGGGGTGCACAAACACTCAAAACAAGACACTCAAATTAGTCAAATTTGGGGGCAGCCATGAGACACATGTTAACCTATTGATTGTGTAACACAATGATACCCCCACCTCTATCAGAAAAACCTGGAAGGTCAAATAATCCATAGCCAGCAGGAGTTAGTTCATTAAAAAGAAGACTGTCAGATTCTTTGCGCCATAAAACAGTAAAGTCCAGTAAACAGCACTCAGAGATAAAAGCAGTAATCCAACATGCGAAGCATGAATCCACATCGTGAAAAAATACGCAAATTGTCTTCATTGGCTCAAACTACTAAAATAAGAATAAACGGGAGAGAGGAGCAGCAGCCAAACAGGTGAACGATATTAAAGTGAAACTGTTCTTTACAAACAGACTCGAAATGAGCAGGAAGTTTACTGCAAAATTATGAAATCCGGAGTCCCAGTGCCTCGCAATGCGCTCGCACTGCCATCTTGGTCACCATATAATTATAATTTGAAATAAAAAAATATTCTTTCAATTTTAATTAATACCTAATTATAACTCATTTATATATTTGTTGATTAACATGCACACAGTGCAGAGAGTTTGATTCTAATACACCAAGTGACAGTCAGCTGTATGGTCTGGTCTTTATCAGCAATCAGGTCGTTGCTGAATCTAGATTTTGCATTGACCCATTAGTTCCTCAGGAGCTCTCGGTTGAACTATTATAAACTGTTTTAAAAAGGACTTCATTTACATTTACATTATTTCCTGTCCAGTGACACACAAATGAGGATGGGTTCCCTTCTGAGCCAGGTTCCTCAAGTTTCTTCCTCATATCATCTCAGGTAATTTTTCTTATCCGCCGTCACCTCTGGCTTGTTCATTAGGGCGATAGATATTTAGTATTTTTTTATATATTAATTTAAAGTTAGTATTTTTTTCATTAATTTTAAACTTTAATTGTATATATTCATTTATTTATTTGTATCCTTATTATTTCTTCTTCTTCTATTCATTATTTATTATATTATTTCTTTTTTCTCTCTTCTCTGTAAAGCTGCTTTGAGACAATAGGAATTCTTAAATGCGATAAATGAATAAATTTAATTTGACTTTGAAACACCTGGAAAGTATACTCACTGTGTGTGTGTGTGTGTGTGTGTGTGTGTGCGTGTGTATAATCTGCTAAGACCTTCAACAAGGTCAAACAGTGATACAGAATGATACAGAATCTATTATGAATATCTTTTCATGACATCTCGCTTCATCATCTCAACCATGTTGGACCTTCTGTGCAAGCTGAATCTAAATGAGCCATTGTTACATTTCTGACAGATGCAAGAGAAATACACACAGTGACAGGTCTTAGCTGGAGGTGACCTTGTGAACGAGTATCTATGTCCTCATAGATAGAGACTTCAAAGGACTTTTGTAAGTCACTCTGAAGAAGGTCATCTGGCAAATGGCATACTGTAAATGTAAATCTAAATGTAAATCTCCCTGTACCCTGAATGAAACAGTACCTCTGCTGTATAGCAGAACTTTTTGGTGTCAGTAGAATGCAGGGCAAAAGGATGGAGTGATTTGCATAAACCATTTTGCCTGTAAGAAGACAAATAAGCAGCTCAGTCTATCATGTAAAGGATAGTCTCTAAAGGTCACAGAGTAGTGACCACAAGTAAAACTACAAGTTTTACACCTTCATATGTCAGCTCCATGGTAATACTCAACTCTTAGACTTGAGTTGTTTCTCAAGCATTTATATGGTGAAAACAGTGCTGCTCTTTGTATATTATTGCAGTGTAGTGTATTGTACTGTCTGTCTTGCATTGTTACACACTGTCATCTCCGGTCTTGCATTGTTTACACACGTTTGCACACATAGAGGCAGACAGTGTGGACTGTCTGGAAGGTTATTGTAATTTCTGTTGCAGAATCTGTCAATAACACAAGTTTCATGATCATAAAATGAAATCCACAATTAAGAAAGATCCACAAATAAATAGTAAGTGTCAATAAAATAAACACAAAACTCCCAAATTAATATTGTTCTTTTGGCTGCTCCCTGTTGCCTGCTGTGATCAACAAAGTGGATCATCTGTTACACATATTTGAATTGGCACAGGTTTTATGGGAGATGCCCCTACTGACACTACCTTCCCATTTCATCTGGGCTTGGGACCAGTGCAGAAAATTAGAACTTCAAGGATAAAAACAGCCCCAAATACAGGGATAACATACAATAAGGGATTTTATTATAAGGGGAAAAATAACAAAGGACAAGAAGCACTAGGAAAGTGGAAAAACAGGAACAGAAACAACAAACAGAGACAGCAAAAAAAGACAGCAAAACAAAAGATAAGCAGTCAGCAAAAGACAGATGTAAGACAACCGGTATAAATACCGGAGTGACAATAATTAAAACACAAAGAAAAAGTTCTGCCATTCCTGACACTTCAGTGGCTATGTTGGATCAAACGCAGTCCACAGCAATGAAAATGCGGCATACTGCCACTAGACCACCAGGAGGCTAAGATTCATAAATGTGTTAAAAGTCATTAATTCTCTAACTATAGTTTTAATACATGTATTGTTTCATGGAAGGTTGTTTCATTTCAGTGTGTACTTCACTACCTGTATATGGTTGAAATGACAATACAAAACTTCTTCATGTGGCTTGAGTATATGTGGCATGAATTATAATGTCACATAACTGTGTGTTTAACATAGCAACATAACAAATTGTAAATATCTTGTCCAAGACACATTTTAAACAATATTAGATAATGGTTTGAATTTCTGATTGTTACATTACATTCTGATTACATTTACATTTACAGCATGTGGCAGACGCCCATATCCAGAGCGATGTACATAAGTGCTTAAATCTCTAACATTGAATACGTTAATGCTGCTTACTAGGTTACATACTTAAGATACCATGAGTTTAAAACATTTGTTCAAAGTTACAATGAAAAAGTGTCAAAGGTTTTTTTTTTTTAATGCAAAAGATAAGGAAAGAAGTGCTAGTTGAAGTGTTTCCTGAATAAGTAGGTCTTCAACCGCCGCTTGAAAATAGCCAGTGACTCAGCTGTCCGGACCTCTAGGGGAAGTTCATTCCACCACCTTGGTGCCAGAACAGAGAAGAGTCTTGTAGTAAACTTCCCTCTTACCCTGAGAGATGGTGGAACCAGTCGAGCAGTGCTGGTAGATCGGAGGTTGCAGGGTGCAGTGCGAGGAATGATGAGGGCTTTGAGGTAAGACGGAGCTGGTCCATTTTTGGCTTTGTAGGCCAGCATCAGTGTTTTGAATCGGATGTGTGCAGCTACCGGAAGCCAGTGGGGGGATTGCAGCAGCGGGGTGGTATGCGAGAACTTTGGCAGGTTGAAAACAAGCCAGGCAGCTGCATTTTGGATCATTTGCAGAGGACGGATTGCGTTCATAGGTAGACCTGCCAGCAGTGCATTGCAGTAATCCAGCCTAGAAATGACAAGAGACTGAACAAGTACCTGAGCAGTCTGTGTGGACAAAAATGGCCGAATTCTTCTAATGTTGTAGAGAAGAAACTGACATGAGCGAGTCACATTAGCAACATGAGAGGAAAAGGACAGTTGATTGTCCATGGTTACCCCAAGGTTGCGAGCTGTGGCTGAAGGGGAGATCAGATCTTTGTGCAAAGATATAGCAAGATCATGACCTGGGGATGAATCACCTGGGATGAACAGTAGTTCAGTTTTACTAGGATTGAGCTTTAACTGATGAGCAGTCATCCATGATGAAATTTCTGCCAGACATGCTGAGATCCAGTCAGAAGCTGTGGCATCTGAGGGTGGGAAAGAGAAGATAAGTTGTGTATCATCAGCATAGCAGTGGTAAGAGAACCCATGTGATGAAATAACTTCACCAAGAGAGTGAGTATACAGGGAGAAAAGAAGAGGACCAAGTACTGAGCCCTGTGGGATGCCAGTGGAGAGTCTGCGTGGAGCAGATGTCACTCCCCTCCATGTTACCTGATACGAGCGTCCTTCCAGGTAGGAAGCAAACCATTCCCAAGCTGATCCGCAAATCCCAAGACTCTTGAGGGTGGATAAGAGAGTCTTGTGGTTGACCGTATCAAACGCTGCTGAAAGGTCAAGGAGGATAAGGACAGATGACAGTTTGGCTGATCTAGCAGCATGTAGTTTCTCAGAGACATCCAAAAGGGCTGTCTCTGTAGAGTGAGCTGCTTTAAAGCCAGACTGGTTGGGGTCTTAGAGGTTGTACTGTTAACCATACTGAATCTGACAACTGCTGTTCTCAGATGATCTTCTAACTTATCAAAATGAATATATAATATTACACACAATTAATGCTTGAAAATGGTTGAAATGAAAGCTGCAAATTCACAGAGGAATTCAGTATATGGTCCCAGAGGTCTGTAAATAGCAATTAATAGAATTGACACAGTAGACTTATTTTTTGTGGCTTTATACAATATGTTAAGTTAGTATATAGAACTGCATGTGTGGAATTTATGTCTTGATCTTTATGTGGTGCCTTATCATTATGAATAATTGCAACACCTCCACAGCCTAGTAAGTGTGGAGGATGTGGAGGAAATTCTATTCTATTAATCAGAGATAATAGTTCAAGTGAACTTTTCACTAAGTTGCAGAGAAGAACGCGGCAGGGTCCTGTGGAATATCCAACTTCTTTATTCAATACACTTGCAAGTGTGAAGTCAGTCTGTCCCAACCTAAATCTGAACAGAGTGAGTTACTTGGATATAAGGCAGTTCTCCATTTATACATGGAGCTGTGTGTGTGTGTCTTCCACTGTGTGTGACTTCCTCTAATCTTGTCTTTGCACGGTCGCTCCGTTAGTCTCCGTTATTTCCACACACCTGCAGCCTGCAAAGTTCTTGTCTCTTCAGCCTAGTGTGCAACTGGAAACAGTTCAGTTCCCCTTTGTTACTTTTTTGCTGTTCCTTGTTTTTGGGTGTGTGTGTATTGGTACAGAATGTTCAATGTTCATTTTTGTTATTCACAACATTTTCTATTACACTGATGTATTAAAATTTAAAGGCTCAGTAAGGACACGTGACAAGGGGAATATGCACCAGGCAGTCCAAATAAGGGTATCTATGTCACATTGTTCCAGCTTCTATTTGTCTAAAGAAAGTGCGAGAATATGCCTGCTGTGTGGCAAGTAATGCAGCATCTTGTTTCCTTCTCAGGGAAACAGGTTACATATGTAAACTGGTATAGTTCCCTTTCGAGCGAATTCTGAACTGCATTAAGGCTGAAACTATGAGAAGGTCAATAATAATGCTGCCACACAGCAGTCAATGACTACCCATAGGCCATGAGGGAGCACAAGCAGACTGGGAACAGAACATCAATAGCTCTGAAGGATCTGGGACCTTGGCATGGGGTCAAAAAAGCTGGAGTAATGTGACATAGATGCCATTTAAATGGAATTGATGGCACGTATTCCCTTAGCATTAGCATAGCATTAGCCTTAATGCAGTGTTGAGTTCTCTTGAAAGGGAACTCATTTGGTTTAATCCATGCCTGATCTACTAGTGGTTCTCACTCATCATAACACACTACACCCCTGAGCCTGCCCTGAGTGGGGCCTCCTACTTTACCTCGTGTTCCCTCTAAACCTCTAGCACTGCTTGATCCACTGTATATAAAGATACAAAGAAAATCTACATCCTCACTCTTTCTGTCATTAATTAATGATTGAAATACATTGTTTAATAATTCTAATATATAGTAATTGTCACAACCAGCGAAGGAAGGATTTACAAAACATGCACAAATTCGCGTAAAATCCCTGGACCTCACACCTACTAGCACCCCTACAGCTCCATTGTTCTCCTGCTTTTGTTGTGCAAACACCTCCATCACCTGTGAGGCCTGGCACATTTGCATTTGTTCACTCAGAGTAGCTCAGATCCAAGGCAGGCCAAACCTCTATGTGTGACATGGAAACCTTCAGAAATGGCTATCTATACAAGCCTATCTAGACATGGAAACCTTCATGGCCTATCTATACAAAATAGTCTGTTTTATTTATTAAAAAATGTGTGAAAACAGAATGAAAAGTTGCTAATACAATGACATGAATAAAATGAAAACTTGCTAACACGTCAGTCTCCAATATACGTTTGTAGACAAATGTCATAAGCTGAGTGAAGTTCATGGCTTTTGACATGTTCGTACACATACAGAATAAAATGATGTCATTTCATTTTCATTGGCCATCAATCAATTATAACACCAAACGTGAATTTTGAGACGGAGCAAGAACCAACATGCCTCCAAAGAAGATGCACCGTGGTACTGGGAAGCCCTGTCTGAGCCAGACGGCAAAAGACGGCACTGTGTGGGTAGAGGAGGACATTGGAATGCCCAGTGATTGATTGTTTTGAAACCATTTTGACCATTTTTAATGTCAGTAAATAATAAAACCTGTTTTTTTTCCAGGTCAAATTGACTTGAAAGCTTATAAAATTCTACAATGATCACCATTCTGTGTGATCAGCTTACATTTGTGAACATTTTACATTTGTTATGTCTATCGCTAGCAATCTCTTCACTGCGAAAGCTGGACACACAGAGTCTTTGTGTGTGACATGGAAACCTTCAGAAATGTCTGCTGTATTTATACAAAAGAAACACATTCACAATATATGGATACACAAGTCTGTTTTATTTTAAAGTGTTTCAAACTTTATAGCATTTGCAGATCCAGTGTCCATCATTCCTGCATTTGGCACAGGTGAATTTCTGACATGTTGCACAGGTAAACCTGCTGTTATTCCTGTTGCAGTTCTCTTGCACACTGCGTTGTCTGTACAGTCCCTGGTACAGCAGCTGCAGCAGCCTGCCTCTGTGCCAATATTTCCTGCTGCATGAATTGGCAACGAAGTTCCTTAGCTAGAAGACTCAGAAAAATCTTCTTTTGCCTGTCCACCCTGTACATGCCTTGTACAAAATGTAGGCATTCACCGCCGCCAGGTCCAGCATATTGTAAAAAAACGCTACTGGCCACCTGTGTGTTGCTGCTCTTACAGAATAAATCTGCTCCATTTGGTCCAACACGTCTACACCACAGTGTAAAAGCAGTGAGAGGGGGAGTCATGAGTCATTTTCTATAGGCCTGTATAGTACACATCAGAAAACTTTGTAGCACTGATGTAAAATTATACACACATTCAAATACCTTCATGTGGTTATAGTCTGTTATCATGTTGGGTTTCCTCTTTCTGCCGTCACCAATTGTCACGTCTTGGTGCATGGGTGCATGGGACTTAGAACACACACAGTCTTGTTTTTTTTTAGGTGCATAAATTGTCAAGCAGATACTGCCACTTCTAAGCACTGAAGTGGAGAATACCTCTTGCTGTGCAGTGTCTTTTGCAAGTTGAGAAAGTTCACGCCGGACTTCACTCACCGTGCCCAGTAGCGTTGTTTTGCGCTGCAGCAGTCTATGCGACACTGACAGTGAAGTAAAGAAATTGATTTCTGCTATCATCCAAAAATGGCTCCATCAGATTCATGACCACGCTCTCTGATAGGACGACTGGGGTCCTTTCCCAAGTAAGGAGATTTTGCAGACATATTTGGTCTCCAAATCCGTGGACATTCAGAACTTGATCCCAAATTTGTCTGGCTTGGTTGTGATATACTGTGTGAATGGACAACAAACCATGGTAGGGAACAGCTGTTCATCTATGGTCATGTGTTCTCCTGGAGTGAAACTCTCAGCACAGTTCTTGTTGAAGCGTGTCCAGATGTCAGAGACCGCAGCAAATTGTTTCATATTTGAAATGAATCTATCTTGGGGCATTGTCTCTTTGAAAGCCAGGATATTGTTTTGAACCCATTTTGACCATTTTTAATAATAAATAATAATAATAATAAAAATAAAAAACCTGTTTTTTTTCCAGGTCAAATTGACTTGAATGCTTATAAATCAAAAATTTTACAATGATCACCATTCTGTGTGATCAGCTTACATTTGTGGACATTTTACACTTGTTATGTCTATTTTGCCTACAGATGCCATCTGATCACACACACACACACACACACACACACACACACACACACACACACACACACACACCACTCAAAAACGTGGCATAACTTATTGTGAATAAAACTTCCTTTACACCTCTTATGCTTTTTATTATATTTAATTTAGAAACAATAAACCTCATGAAATTATGCCATGTTTTAAGTAAAATAAGCAGAAATGATTAAATATTATTTTGGATAACCACTGGCTCGTGTATGTCAAACATCCCCAGGTCAAAGCGTGTGTGCATGTGCATGTGTGTGAAATGTTTACAAATGTATATCTTTTGTTATGTCTGGAGGCCAACTGAAATGCAATGCCCAATGCCTTGAACAGTGTTTGACTGTGTGTGTGTGTGTGTGTGTGTGTAGCATCATTTCCGTAGATCATATTCTGCCCCTGCTAGGCAAAGGCATATCAAAAGTGTGAAATATTTACAAATGTGTGGCATTTTTTTCTGGAGGCCTAATGAAATTCAATGCCCGATGTGTGTGTGAGTGTGTGTTTTGGGTGCATGTGTTAGTGAACATTTTATGTATGCATTTTTGTTTCTGTATGTAGGTTCATTGCGCTGAAATGGGCAAAAGTGTGACCTATTGGCCCACTAAATGTGGCCGGGTCAAATTGACTCGGGAGGACTTGAGGAGGAATGTATTTATTTTACGGACACATAGTTCAACAAAAATAGAAAAAAAAAAATTTCTTGCAAAGTTCATAATTTGGAACAATTCTGGTAAATTTCAGGCAAATGTGTGGAAGGAAACCCAAGTTATGACACATTAACCCTCTGGGGTCTAAGGGTATTTTAGGTCCTGGAGAAGTTTTGTTGTACCCTGACATTTGTGCTTTTTTGTGAGGACAAAATAAATTATTGTATTTTTTTGTTTGTAGTTTATTTAGAATATTTAACTACCACACAAAATCACTTTAGAAGTTAGTAATAACACAGAAGACACAATCAGGGCAAAACTGTGGAACAAAAAAAAAGTGTCAACA
The DNA here is from genome assembly GCF_022655615.1 of Tachysurus fulvidraco. Classification (NCBI taxonomy): domain Eukaryota; kingdom Metazoa; phylum Chordata; class Actinopteri; order Siluriformes; family Bagridae; genus Tachysurus; species Tachysurus fulvidraco. The sequence continues at coordinate 336,238 of NC_062533.1, forward strand.
GGAAGAGTGCAAGATAAAAAAGGGTGTAAGGTTTGTAGAAGCCCACTAACCTCCTCTGTCACATAGTACCCAGAATTGAACAGTTATACATCTTTGTGCCACTATAGGAAACAGTTCCTTTTCAGCTGAACACACAAGTGAACATCATATGCCTGGCATTTCCAAGGCATTTCCAAGCACACAGGTCTGGATTTCATGTACTGAGTCATTCCTGTGTCTCGGGGGTGTGTACGTGGTTACAGAATCACCTAAGTTCATTTCCATGTGAACAGTGCGCTCAGAGGGAGGCGGGAACACATTAGCTATAATTAGGCGAAACAGGAGAAACCGGACCACTCCTTATTTTCTTATGAATTACATAAAAATAGATTATTTGTTTTTAACTTGATTTTGTTTATTTAAAAGTAGACATTTCAAGCTTTCTATGCATATATTTATCTTGTATTTGAGGCAAGTATTCGCTGAGATTCTGGTTGTTTTATTTATGTGTCTGTGAAGAGTGGTGACCGAGACCGAGATGGCAGAGAACGCAGTCTGTTTATTTTCTTTATTCTACAAAAGCGTGTTTTGTTGTTATTATGAAGGCACTCAAATAAAAGTAGACACTTCACAGTTTCAAATGATGTATTACATGTATGTGTATGATTATGAATGACAGAGTATTTTAAGTGGATTTCACGTTGAAGAGGAAAAAATGTGCCAAAGACACGCCGGTGGGTCTTTGGACCCCAGAGGGTTAAACTTTCCAGATGAGTCAAATAGACCCCATGTCTACTCAAGGATTATATAAATATGATATGTACTATGGCAATGAAAAACCTTAGCACACAATTTTTTTAATAAATAAAAAAACTGACTATTTTGTATAAATAGGCATTTCTGAAGGTTTCCATATCACACACAGAGGTTTGGCCTGCCTTGGATCTGAGCTACTCTGAGTGAACAAATGCAAATGAGCCAGGCCTCACAGGTGATTGGGGTATTTGCACAACAAAAGCAGGGCTGAAGAACTGCCATCGGCAACACGGCTCACAATTATACAAAAGACAATGAGACACAATTAGGAACAGGTGTGGAGACAGAGAGGAGCAGAGGTGGGTAGTAACGAGTTACATTTACTCTGTTACATTTACTTGAGTAAGTTTTTGAAAAGATTATACTTCTAGGAGTAGTTTTAAATCACTATACTTTTTACTTTTACTTGAGTAGATTTGTGAAGAGGAAACTGTCCTCTTACTCCGCTACGTTAGGCTACAATGAGCTTGTTACTTTTCTTTTTACCTCTTTGGTATTCCACGCATCAATTTTAATGTTTTTTTTTGACAGAGAGAGAAACTTCCGCTAAGGCTCTACCACGTGACTGTGTTTCACCAATCAAAAGTAGTTGTGCAGTCTAGTCACGTTACCATACTCAATCTCAGCGGCGAGACGGGTTAGTTAGCAACACAAACCGTCTGGAAAAACAGACGGTGAAGTTTAATAGTGACATCACTGAGTGATTTTTTGGTGAAATAGTTTGTTTCGGCATGTTTTCACCAGAGGTGGCAAAAGTACACACATCCTTTACTCAAGTAGAAGTACAGATACTCATTTTTAAAAGTCACTAGTAGTGACTACACTCTTTTACTCAAGTTAAAGTAAAGAAGTATGGGCTCTGATATGTACTTAAGTAAAAAGTCGCCGATACTACTACCTGTTTAGTGTCATGCTGGTAACTGGACGTCATGTTTTATATATATATATATATATATATATATATATATATATGTATGTGTGTGTGTGTGTATATATATATATAATTTTGGAGTGTGCTGATGGATATTTGTGTTCATCAGCCACAAGAGTGTTACGAAAGGCAGGCACTGATGTAGGTGAGGTAGGGAGGAGTCAGCGTTCACATTCATCCCAAAGGTCTTCAGTAGGGATGAGATCAGAAAACAACCACATATAGCAAGAAAGGTCAGGTGACCCAATACTTTTGGAAATATAAATGTATACCAAGTGTATCACCAAGCCATATCCCAAACTGTAGGGAGATTCCAGCTCTGTCCTTGAAAACAACTCAAAATTATTGTGATGTTTTACAAATGACAAAATTAATGTTAATTAAATTAAGCACTTGGTGTTTTTTGGGTTGACACCAGGGGCGGTTCTAGGGTTTCATCTTTAGGGGGTTTAGCCCTCAGTGAGAATTTAAAACAAGAAGAGTTCTATATTATATATTATATGACAACTCTGGTAATAAGAATAGTGACATTTCACTGCTTTTGGGTGCCGTCTTTGCGTCTTTTCCGCCGAAAAAAAATAGCTCTTGGATCAAACTGATAATAATTTTCTTTCCCATCGACGACATGTCCTGCATTTTAACGTCAGTTTTATTGTTTATTTATGAAAGTAAAAATGATCCTTATAGTTTTAGGGTGGCTGAGATTACAGACATTGGGCTGAAGCCACCCTAAAAAAGGGCTAGAACCGCCCCTGGTTGAAACAATTCGCAACGCATTCGCCATTCAACATCTCAAACATCAAACATCTCCCTCATATATGGCCATGTGTGTTCAGGAATGTCCTCGTTGTTAGTTATTTTAACATCGGTGACTCCCTCTGAATGAACATTAGCCATTCCTTTTGTAGGCGTGCTGCTTATTGTTAGCTTCCGCTATCCTTAGTCTATGTCTGATAGCCAGTAAATAATACAGTACACCAGTCACATGGGGAAAAAGCCGCACAATGATAGGATGATAGGCTGGAAACAGCGCACAATGAGAAGGAATAATACTAAAAGTAACGAGTCCGTTGGGGAAATGTAAGAAGTGAAAAGTACAGATATTTGTGTAAAAATGTAAATGAGTAAAAGTAAAAAGTTGTCCGAAAATAAATAGTGGAGTAAAAACTGATACCAGAAAAATGTACTTAAGTACAGTAACGAAGTATTTTACGAAGTATAACGAAGTAAGAGTATATTCTGTCTCTTCCCACCTCTGGTTTTCACACACACACACACACGTTTTACGTTGACCGTTGTGCAGTTTTCTTGTTCAGCATGCCTGGTATGAAATGTGTGTGTTTTCCTTCTGTTTGTTCTGTCACTGGAGACACACACAGTTTATGAGAATTTATGGGGCTGCCTCGTTCTAGTTCTGCCTGGTAAAAAGTATAAAGGTTTGGGAATTTGTGTTACTTGTGTGTATTTATTTTTTATTTATTATTATTATGTTGGCTTTGTAGAAGCCAACATTCTGTTTTCCTATTTAAGCTTAGACAAAAATTTATAAAATTTAATGCGGCCTAGGGCGTTCGAGCCACATACACCAAATTCGGATATGTTGTAGACCCTGGTCTGAAGTTTGTTCTATTACTTTTCTAAGCGATCCGAGTACCAGTACTTCTGGTACCGGGTCTCAAAGTGGCCTTTTTTCCCATAGACTCCCATTATAAATTTTGGAGGTTTATAACTCGGCAAGCTTTCGAACTATCTACACCAAACTCGGCCAGCTCCTTTAGAGTGATACTCTGAACAAAGTATTAAATTGGTGTACTGACTGGCCTTTCAGTTGTCCCACAGCCCCACCCCCAATATATGCAAAATCAAAAATCTTTTTACAACATGGACATGTGACATATCAAAACACTCAGCCCAATGAGGGGAACTTCCCCAGGAATATTCGGATGACGTCACATGCTCATCTCCACTTGCCTCCAAATGTTTTGGCACCCTATCTTTCTGTCCACTCGCCTCCAAAAGTAACACTGACCCTTATGTCCACTCGCCTCCAAAAAGCACCGGCCTTTGCGAATATTTGCCTCGTCAAAGCCAACATCAAAGTTTGTCGCGACAAACTTTATAAAGCTAGTTTTCATTTTTTTTATTTATTAAGTACTTGAATTGACCTGAATTATTTAATTTAAGCTAATTTGTAATTAATTATGTTGGCTTTGTAGAAGCCAACATTCTGATTTCCGTTATAAGCTTATTATTATTATTATTATTATTATTATTATTATTATTATTATTATTATTATATTATTAGACAAAATTTATTAAAAAAAATGCGGCCCTAGGGCGTTCGAGCCACATGCACCAAATTCAGATATGTTGTAGACCCTGGTCTGTAGTTTGTTTGCTTCTATTTTTCTAAGAGATCGGAATTCCGGCATTCCCGGTACGGAAGCTCAAAGTGGCCTTTTTTCCCATAGACTTCCATTATAAACTTTTGAGGTTATAACTCGGCAAGTTTTCGAGTGATTTACACCGAACTCGGACAGGTTCTTTAGGACCTTACTCCGGACAAAGTTTTTATTTGGACTTCCGACGGAATTTTCGGTTTTCCGGTAGTTGACGATCGAACATCCCATAGACTTGAATGGGGAATTCCGAAAATTCCTCTAAGCTCTCACACACACAGCGTGCGCAGAGCTCAGGCACGGCTTCTCTCTCTGTGATCCACGCAGTATAATAATAAGTAGAAATCCAATAATGACATGATAAATGTCCAAACCCTCAGTAGCCACTTTTTGCCAAAAGTATTGGCACCCCCACCGGATATTCTGGTGACGTCAACTCTACACCACGTGACGTCACGTGTAGCCCCTCCCCCAAAACAAGCCATAACATAAATTTGCACTTCATGGAACTTAGACATATCGAAACACCCATCACATTGCGGGGAACTGCCCCACGGGTATTCTGGTCACGTCACGTCACGTCACGTGAAGTCACATGTAGCCCCGCCCCCAAAACAAGCGAAATCAAAAATTTGCACAACATGGACATGTGACATATCAAAACACTCAGCACAATAAGGGAAACTACCCCACGGGTATTATGGTCATGTCACATGATGTACCCGTGAGGTCATGTGTAGCCCCGCCCCCAAAACAAGCGAAATCAAAAAATTTGCACAACATGGACATGTGACATATCAAAACACTCAGCACAATGAGGGGAACTGCCCCACGGGTATTATGTTCACGTCACGTGACGTCACGTAATGTCACATGTAGCCCCACCCCCAAAAACAAGCAAAATTAAAAATTTGCACAACATGGACATGTGACATATCAAAACACTCAGCACAATGAGGGGAACTGCCCCACGGGTATTATGGTCATGTCACGTGACGTCACATGTAGCCCCGCCCAAAAACAAGCAAAATTAAAAATTTGCACAACATGGACATGTGACATATCAAAACACTCAGCACAATGAGGGGAACTGCCCCACGGGTATTATGGTCACGTCACGTGATGTCACGTGATGTCACATGTAGCCCCACCCCAAAAACAAGCAAAATCAAAAATTTGCACAACATGGACATGTGACATATCAAAACACTCAGCACAATGAGGGGAACTACCCCACGGGTATTATGGTCACGTCACGTGATGTCACGTGATGTCACATGTAGCCCCACCCCAAAAACAAGCAAAATTAAAAATTTGCACAACATGGACATGTGACATATCAAAACACTCAGTACAATGAGGGGAACTGCCCCACGGGTATTCTGGTCACGTCACGTGACGTCACGTGTAGCCCCGCCCCAAAACAAGCGAAATCAAAAATTTGCACAACATGTACATGTGACATATCAAACACTCAGCACAATGAGGGAAACTGCCCCACGGGTTGTCTGTGGTCACGTCACATGCTCATGTCCGCTCACCATCAAAGTATTGGCACCCTAGCGGTCTAGTAGCTTCACAATCTTTCTGTCCACACTCGCCTACAAAATGCCACCGGCCTTTTCGATGTACTGCATGTACTGTTCTATGCAGTATAATAAGTAGAATCCCATAATGACTGCAGTATTGACATGAAATGTCCAAACCCTCAGTAGCCACTTTTTGCCAAAAGTATTGGCACTCCACCGGGTATTCTGGTGACGTCACTCGACACCACGTGACGACACGTGAAAATTAAAAATTTGCACAACATGGACATGTGACATATCAAAACATTAAGCACAATGAGGGGAACTGCACCACCGGTATTCTGGTCACGTCACGTGACGTCACGTGTAGCCCCGCCCCTAAAACAAGCGAAATCACAAATTTGCACAACATGGACATGTGACATATCAAACACTCAGCACAACGAGGGGAACTGCCCCACGGGTTGTCTGTGGTCACGCCACATGCTCATGTCCGCTCACCATCAAAAGTATTGGCACCTAGCGGTCTAGTAGCTTTCACCAATCTTTCTGTCCACTCGCCTCCAAAATGCACCGGCCTTTGCGAATACTTGCACCGTCCAAAGCCAACATCAAAGTTTGTCGGGAACGGGTGAAATTTACAAATCTAGTTATTATTATTATCTAGACAAATTATTTAAAAAAAATGCGGTCCAAGGGCGTTCGAGCCACATGGACCAAATTCGGATCTGTCGTAGACCCTGGTCTGACGTTTGTGGCTTCTTCTATTTTCTAAGAGATCGGCATTCCGGCATTCCCAGGTACGGAAGCTCAAAGTGGGCCTTTTTTTCCATAGACTTCCATTTATAACTTTGAGGTTTATAACTCGGGCAAGTTTCGAGCGATTATACAGAACTCGGACAGGTTCTTCAGGACCCTTACTCCGGACCAAATTTTTATTCCTGAGTTCCGATGGAATTTCGGTTTTCCCGTCGTCGACGATCGAACATCCCATAGACTTGAATGGGGAATTCCAAAAAGTCCTCTAAGCTCTCACACACACAATACATCCAACATTAAGAATTGCATGTACTGTTCTATGCAGTATAATAAGTAGAATCCCATAATGACTGCAGTATTGACATGAAATGTCCAAACCCTCAGTAGCCACTTTTTGCCAAAAGTATTGGCACCCCACCGAATATTCTGGTGACATCACTCGTCACCACATGACGTCAGGTGTAGCCCCGCCCCCAAAACCAGCGAAATCAAAAATTTGCACAACATGAACATGTGACATATCAAAACACTCAGCACAATGAGGGGAACTGCCCCAAGGGTATTATGGTCACGTCACGTGAGGTCACGTGACATCACGTGAAAATGAAAAATTTGCACAACATGGACATGTGACATATCAAAACACTCAGCACATTGAGGGGAATTGCCCCACGGGTATTCTGGTCACGTCACGTGATGTCACGTGTAGCCCCGCCCTCAAAACAAGTGAAATCAAAAATTTGCACAACATGGACATGTGACATATCAAAACACTCAGCACAATGAGGGGAACTGCCCCACGGGTATTCTGGTCACGTCACGTGACGTCACGTGACATCACGTGACGTCACGTGACGTCACATGAAAATTAAAAATTTGCACAACATGGACATGTGACATATCAAAAAACTCAGCACATTGAGGGGAACTGCCCCATGGGTATTTTGGTCACGTCACGTGATGTCACGTGTAGCCCCATCCCCAAAACAAGCGAAATTAAAAATTTGCACAACATGGACATGTGACATATCAAAACACTCAGCACATTGAGGGGAACTGCCCCACGGGTATTCTGGTCACGTCACGTAACGTCACGTGTAGCCCCGCCCCCAAAACTAGCCAAATTAAAAATTTGCACAATATGGACAATGTGACATATCAAACACTCAGCACATTGAGGGGGAATTGCCCACGGGTATTCTGGTCACGTCACGTAGACGTCACTTGTATCCCCGCCCCCAAAACCAGCGAAATCAAAAATTTGCACAACATGGACATGTGACATATCAAACACTCAGCAAATGAGGGGAACTTCCCCAAGGGTATTATGGTCACGTCACGTCACGTGAGGTCACGTGACAATCACGTGAAAATTAAAATTTGCACAACATGGCAATTGACATATCAAACACTCAGCACATTGAGGGGAATTGCCCCACGGTGTATTCTGGTCACGGTCACGTGACGTCACGTGTAGCCCCGCCCTCAAAACAAGTGAAATCAAAATTTGCACAACCATGGACATGTGACATATTAAAACACTCAGCACAATGAGGGGGAACTGCCCCACGGGTATTCTGGTCAAGTCACATGACATCACGTGACGTCACGTGAAAATTAAAAATTTGCACAACATGGACATGTGACAAATCAAAAAACTCAGCAACAATGAGGGGACTGCCCCATGGGTATTTTGGTCACGTCACGTGACGTCTCGTGACATCACGTGACGTCAAGTGAAAATTAAAAATTTGCACACATGGACATGTGACATATCAAAAACACTCAAGCACAATGAGTGGAAACTGCCCAATGGGTATTTTGGTCACATCACGTGATGTCACGTGTAGCCCTGTCCCCAAAACAAGCGAAATAAAAAATTTGCACAACATGGAGATGTGACATATCAGAACAACTCAGCACATGAGGGGACTGCCCCACGGGTATTCTGGTCACGTCACGTAACGTCACGTGTAGCCTCGCCCCCAAAAACTAGCCAAATTAAAAATTTGCACAATATGTGGACATGTGACATATCAAAAACAATCAGCACATTGAGGGGAACTGCCCCCACGGGATATTCTGGTCACATCACGTGACGTCACGTGTAGACCCGCCCCAAAACTAGCCAAATCAAAAATTTGCACAACATGGACATGTGACATATCAAACCACTCAGCACATTGAGGGGAATTGCCCCACGGGTATTCTGGTCACGTCACGTGACGTCACGTGTAGCCCCGCCCCCAAAACAAGCTAAATCAAAAATTTGAACAACATGGACATGTGACATATCAAAACACTCAGCACAATGAGGGGAACTGCCCCACGGGTATTCTGGTCACATCATGTGACGTCACGTGCTGTCACATGTAGCCCCGCCTCAAAAAAAAAGCAAAATTAAAAATTTGCACAACGTGGACATGTGACATATCAAAACACTCAGCACAATGAGGGGAACCGCCCCACGGGTATTATGGTCATGTCACGTGACGTCACGTGATGTCACATGTAGCCCCGCCCCAAAAACAAGCAAAATTAAAAATTTGCACAACTTGGAGATGTGACATATCAGAACACTCAGCACATTGAGGGGAACTGCCCCACGGGTATTCTGGTCATGTCACGTAACGTCACGTGTAGCCGCGCCCCCAAAACTAGCCAAATTAAAAATTTGCACAATATGGACATGTGACATATCAAAACACTCAGCACATTGAGGGGAACTGCCCCACGGGTATTCTGGTCACATCACGTGACGTCACGTGTAGACCCGCCCCCAAAAGTAGCCAAATCAAAAATTTGCACAACATGGACATGTGACATATCAACCACTCAGCACATTGAGGGGAATTGCCCCACGGGTATTCTGGTCACGTCACGTGACGTCACGTGTAGCCCCGCCCCCAAAACAAGCTAAATCAAAAGTTTGAACAACATGGACATGTGACATATCAAAACACTCAGCACAATGAGGGGAACTGCCCCACGGGTATTCTGGTCACATCATGTGACGTCACGTGCTGTCACATGTAGCCCCGCCTCAAAAAAAAGCAAAATTAAAAATTTGCACAACGTGGACATGTGACATATCAAAACACTCAGCACAATGAGGGGAACCGCCCCACGGGTATTATGGTCATGTCACGTGACGTCACGTGATGTCACATGTAGCCCTGCCCCAAAAACAAGCAAAATTAAAAATTTGCACATCTTGGACATGTGACATCAAAACACTCAGCACAATGAGGGGAACTGCCCCACGTGTATTCTGGTCACGTCACGTGACGTCACGTAAGGTCACGTGTAGCCCTGCCCCCAAAACAAGCGAAATCAAAAATTTGCACAATGTGGACATGTGACATATCAAAACACTCTGCACATTGAGGGGAACTGCCCCACGGGTATTCTGGTCACGTCACGTGACTTCACGTGTAGCCCTGCCCCCAAAACAAGCGAAACCAAAAATTTGCACAACATGGACATGTGACATATCAAAACACTCTGCACATTGAGGGGAACTGCCGCATGGGTATTCTGGTCATGTCACGTAACGTCACGTGACGTCACGTGAAAATTTAAAATTTGCACAACATGGACATGTGACATATCAAAACACTCAGCACAATGAGGGGAACTGCCCCACGGGTATTCTGGTCATGTCACGTGACGTCACGTGTAGCCCCGCCCCCAAAACCAGCGAAATCAAAAATTTGCACAACATGGACATGTGACATATCAAAATACTCAGCACATTGAGGGGAACTGCCCCACGGGTATTATGGTCACATCACATGCTCATGTCTGCTCACCTCCAAAAGTATTGGCACCCTAGTTGTCCAGCAGCTTTCACAATATTTCTGTCCACTCGCCTCCAAAATGCACCGGCCTTTGCGAATACTTGCACCGTCAAAGCCAACATCAAAGTTTGTCGCGACGAACTTTACAAATCTAGTTAATTTTAATTTATTTTATTGATTGAATGAGCCATAATTTGCATAAAGATTATTTTGTATTTTTGTCTGTCTGATTGTTGTCTTGTGTTAAAAAATAAATCAGACGTTACTCAACAGTTACTCAGTACTTGAGTAGTTTTTTCACCAAGTACTTTTTTACTCTTATTCAAGTAATTATTTGGATGTCTACTTTTTACTTTTACTTGAGTCATATTATTCTGAAGTAACAGTACTTTTACTTTACAATTTTTGGCTACTCTACCCACCTCTGAAGGTGGGGCAGACGCGTAACGACAACAATAACAATAACACATGTCCAGAAGTCCGGGCTGATCCCTGACAGTCATTATAATGCCTTTTAAAATATTAATATTTATGATAAGGTTGTTTCTGTATTATTTCTGTTAACTATACTGATTTATCTCCAAACGTCTCTGTGTTTTGAATATCACCGTCATGTTGATGCTCAGAGCTCATAGCAGCTCGCAGTACTACAACATACTAGTATTCGATTATCCATGACATCTTGACCTCTGCCAGTTTCCTGTTTTTCAGTTTTGATCTGTCTTCAACTTCATTACATGAGAATATAATAAACTAATTATTTTAGATTTATGACAAAAATCCATTAACTGTATTCTTTTGTCAGTAGTGCTGCAGATTTATAGACCTGTTCTGATGAGGCCATATCCATGGTTACAGATCAGTATGATGAGCTCATCTAACAACCTAACAATCTAAAAATCAAAACCGAATCCTTTAAATTACACACTAAAAATTATTTGAAGGTGACTTTATCTTGAACTTGAACGCCCGTCCTGTATTTGAACAGTCATGTCCTGTCCATCTCAGATTTCCATTTCATCTGATTTGTAAAGTAGAGAAAGTAGGCAGTGCTGCTTTGCAGTATGTCATCAAGCCTAAAAAGAGAATAAATAGCAATGCTGGGTCATCAGATACCACAGAACGGATCTGAAAGACACTGAGATACGCTCAGATACAACACTGATAGTTTACCTCCTTCACATTTCAGGTATGTTTTAACATTCTACTCAATTCTTCAGTTATTTCCTACCACTTGATGGGGAAAGTTTTGTAGAGCTTAACATGTGAGAATGCAATATTTGAAGTTAAAAAATAAAAAATGCAATATTTGAAAATGCAATATTTGAAGTTAAAAACATTCAATAACCAATAAACATCGAACTGACTCTAGATCTAAAACCTATGTATTAAATATTTGAATGTTCATTGTTCAGTGGAACATTTGATGTAAGAAAAACATTTTTCACTGACTGATCTGTGAGTCTTAATAATCTTAAAGATTCTTAATCATCATAAATTAGGAGCTGTGAACATCTGAACACTTCACACAGGACACAGAGCAGAGTGAAGATTAACTTTAATATTCACTAATGTCTTTCATGTCTTTACATTAATAAATATTTCATTATCAGTTTATCATTCATGATGTTTTATTTGTTGTATTCCTCATGTTTATAAAAGTAATGATGTAATCCATTTTAAAATATGACTATAAATAAATCCTGTACCCAGTCCTGAACATCTGTCCTGAACATCTGTGATATTTGGAAATTGAAATTTAAATATGAATACAATACAGTAAACTCATACTGAACTGTAAAAATGTTAATATTAAATACTAAAATGTTAAATGTGCTACATGATGTGCAGTGTGCAGGTAAAGCATTGTATTTTATTTATAAATAATTATAAATATTTATTAAAACGATGATTAATAATGTAAACCATTACGTCTTCACTTCCCATGTGTTGTAGCACAAATTTATGTCATGAATCTCCCCTCACAGTTGGTACAGCAACTTGCAGCACTACACTGCTGACTTCTGCTTTTGTTCTACATTGTTCTTTATTTGTTTATAAAGCCATGTTTCCTTTGTGTATCATGATCTCACTTGTTTTCAGTTTCCTTACTGATTTATGATCTATGATCTATTTAAACCTTTGTGTGTGTTTTCTTCTTTGTAAAGTCTATTTTCTGTGTTCTCTCTGGTTGTGATGTTACTAATCCTCATTTTCAGTCAGGACCACTACGTAAATGAAGGTTAGCGAGCATACAGTTAGTGTTGTCGGGATGGTTCTGTTCTGGGAGAATTTTCTCACGTGCCTGTCTGTGCGCATGCATGGATGGGGTGGGGAGGCAGCGCTGGGGAATGAATAGACCCCCAAAACAAAACCGTATGCCAAAGGAGACCGCCCAACATAACTGATGCGTGGTGCCGTAGACCGCAAAACACGATCGGGGCATATTGGCCGAGCAAGCGGCATGTGATGTGCGAGGCTGGGTCGGAGCTAGGCGTGGGTCGTGGGAAAAGGGAGTACTAGGTGCCCCACCGCAAGATAGACTACAGGAGTTGGGGTCCACTAGCTAGTGGAGATGTGGAGGATGCGTCGCCCTGTGCTGGCTTTGCAGCGTTATCGTGACAAGCTTGTTGCTAAAACACATACGCCCCTAAGTTGTGCTGGATTGGTGCACCTTGCAGTAAGCTGTCCACCTTGTGGACAGCTTACTGCGTGGCCTGCCTGAACTAACGCGATGCTTGATATGTGTTCTCTCTGGTTGTGATGTTACGCATCCTCATGTTCTGTGTTCTCTCTGGTTGTGATGTTACTAAGCCTCATGTTCTGTGTTCTCTCTGGTTGTGATGTTACTAAGCCTCATGTTCTGTGTTATCTCTGGTTGTGATGTTACTAATCCTCATGTTCTGTGTTCTCTCTTCTATGTTTTCATCACAGCCTGTGTTTCACTGTGTGACCATAGCCTGATTCAGACCTACTGATTCCCTGCTGTTCTTGACCTGTTGTAACATAGGTTTGTGTTTTGTCTTGTGTTCTGTATTTCATGTCTTTTATTTTGTAACCTATTTCTTGTGTCTTGCTTACCTTGCCCTGATGTTCTCCTGCCTTGTGTATGTGTCATATTCTCATTGGTTGTTGTTAGTCATGTGTTCCAGTTCTTGTTTTTCATCGGTTCCCTGTATGTATGTATTTAACCCTGAGTGTTTCCTATGTTCTTTATCAGTTGTTGTTCCTTTATGGCAGTAGTGTGTGTAGTTGTGTCATTGCCGGTCCCTGGATTACTTTTTCGGTTAAATAAAATCTGTACATGCACTTGGATCCTCGGCCCTCATCGTTCTATGTTTGTTTCACCTGTCTTTGATCTTTCTTTGGATTTGTTTTCAGACATAATGAAGATCTCCTGTACTTCTGTGCATATTGAAACCTTAAAAGGGAAAAAGTAACGGGAGAAGGATGAAGAAACACACACACACACGCACTCTTGCCTTCACTCATCTGTATCGAATGAACATTTAACGATGTATATAAGAAAACATACATTTCAACATTTGTGCACTCATCAGATTTAGAACCAAAGTCACAAACACCTTCTTAACGCTTTCTAAATTATCCTTTTAACTAACTTACCATATGTAATTTGAATTGTTTTAAACAAAGTTATCAAATGACATTTTAAATACTCCTTTTTTAAATGACTTCTCACATAACACTAGAATTAATTATACTGTTAACAGTGTTAATTGTCTCAGCATGACATAAGCTCACCCTTGTAGTGTTAAATACACAAACTTTACTGCAAAATATGTAATGTGAACGTAGCAGTAACTAACTTAAACACCAACGACAGAGTAAACACTCATAGTGTGGGACTCAGACACGATAGAGCCACAAGGTCTCCGGCGGCTTGCATAAAGCTACACATATTCTCAGTTCTCACAGAACTCTTTAAACAATGCAAAAATATCTTTTACTCATATAAAAGCACAAGAACATAACAAAGTGTATTATTAACATGGTGTTAAGCTCTACATTGCTTTACGAGTGGTGACTACCTTAAAAAGGGAAAAAGTAACGGGAGAAGGAAGAAACACACACATGTGCTCTTGTCTTCACTTGTTTGTATTGAATGAGGATGAGGCGCACGCGCAAGCAATTCCCCTCCCCCTACCGAAGCCCAAAGGCATCACCAACACATCGACGAGTAATCACCCATACAGACAAGGATCAACATTATCTGCATTCCACTTCTTAATATTAAATAACCCATAATTAAATAATGAATTAAACACACTTGTCACATGCACATGTCCTACCTCTGGTCTTCTGCCAATTTGAAATAAACTAAACTTTAATATGAACTTAGAAAAACATTGTTTGAGGAATGATATACATTCAATACTTACATTATTAACTGAACTGTGATATGGTACTAACAGTTATCAGTTTTACTGCTGATTAGAACTGCTGAGGGATTTTAATCACATTTCTTTTGTCTTAGTGAGTCAGTAATTTTGTCTACACATCAGTAATGGAGCAGCATCTGTTTATACTCCTGCTTTTCACAGGTGAGGGAATATTTCATGGTAAAATGTTTTAGTATGAAATTATGCAATTAAAGCAGGAAATTATAAAAATAATTATTTAATTAAGCAAAATATTCTAGCAGGGCTAATGTTGCATAAAATGTTTAAAATATATCCACAGTTCCTCTCGTCCTGTCTGTCCCTCGTCAGTACTATCTGATCCAGCAGGGGAAAAACTGGAGTGATGCCCAGGCTTACTGCAGAGCCACACACACTGACCTGGCTATCATCGACAGTAATGACAACATGGTCCGACTTCAGAATGAAGCACAGAGACAACAATTCATTTCCAGTGCTTGGATTGGACTCTACAATCCCATCAACAGCTGGCGCTGGTCCATGGGGAATGAGATAGTGGGAAGCACGAGATGGAGTTCAGGTGAACCCGACAATGGGGGTGGACATGAGGAGTGTGGTGCGATAACTCCTTTGGATTGGGCAGACATTTCCTGTACTGCACTACTCCCTTCTGTTTGTTTTGCTGGTAATAATCTACATATTGCTCACTTTTTTTTTGCAATTTATAAGTGGGAACTGTTGTTTTGTTATAAAATATTATGTGTATTTTTATTCTCACAGAGAGTTATCAGAGGTATATTTAATTAATTTTAGAAACATTAATATTGCCTTAATACTCACATTGCATCATGTGCTTTTATTCTCACAGTCAGTAAAACTGGAAATCAGAGGTACATTTACATTTCTACTACTATGTCATGGCTTGAAGCTCAGACCTACTGTAGACAGCATCACACAGACTTGGCCAGCTCAAGAGATGCAACTGAAGACTCAGTTATAAAGGCACTGATATCAGGCTGGACTTGGTTTGGTCTGTTCAGAGACTCCTGGAAGTGGAAAGACCAAACCAATTTCTCTACCATCAGATGGATGACTGGAAAACCTGATAATGCCCTGAAGAATGAAAACTGTGGTTATATAAATAACGGTCAGGCTGCTGATGCTCTGTGTTCAGACATAATGCCTTTCTTCTGTTACTCAGGTGAGTTAATAATTTATTCAGGCTTACATTTAGTCAAATTAAACTGAGTCCAGTATGATGATGTAATTGTGTGTTATTGTTTGTGTTTCTGCATTTAGATATCAAGGTACAACAAACACTAAGAGTGAAGGTCCGATCTGATAAGGATGTGAATGATCCTGCAGTGATGACGGCCATCTTGGAGCAGGTGGGTCTCATCCTCCACAAAACTTATAATGTACATTTCCCAGTATTCATCAAACTCTGACACATATAAACATATTGTAATTAGATTCTGACTGTTGTATTCAGTTTCTGTATCATTTCCTACCGGTGAGTCTCTATCCTGCATTATTTAGTAATAAAAGTCTTATTCTGTTCGTCAGATCAACCAGAAACTGAAGGATGATTTGGGGACAGAGAACATCACAGTGAAATGGCGTAAACAACCAGATGGAGTTGTGTTTCACAAGCTGAAAGAAGAAAAAAATACTACATTAGTAAATAATAAGTGTGACCTCTAAATCTGTTACCCTCTAAGTTATCTTTAAGTTACCTTTAGATCAATTAATTTTGAATTAACTGTTTAGCTGTTATATGTACATATATTTGCATAATACATATATGTTAAATCTATTTCTATAACTAGTAGTCAATAAGTAATGTATATTAAATGACTGTTTTATTTTTTCATGATAAGGGTGTTTGACAAATGCCATAAATGTAAAGTTAAATATAGAGATACAAGTCAGGCTCTCGTTCACCATATTGTGAAGTATTGTGTGTTCCAAGCCTTCTTTATTGTCGATATTGCCTCATTGTGTATTGACCTGTTTTACTATTCTTGGTTTTTGGTTTCTGTTTAGCATTTATTTGCCACACATCTTGTTTGCCCATGGTTTGAACTTTGCCTAAACTTTTTACATTTTCTGTTTTTGTCTGCTTGTGATTCCTTTAATAAACGCCACATATTAATTCTAATACACCTCTGAAGTGGATTATTTTCAAACAAAGCCAAAAATGGACCAGCTCCCTCAAGCCCCTTGCATTTATCAGTCCTTGCACTGGGGGTCTGAAAAACTGAGTCAGTGACTACCTTCAAATGACGGTTGAAGGTTTACCTCTTCATGAAATACTTGCACTTGCACTTTCCTCCCTGTTTGTTGTATATGTGGAAGAAAAAAACGAAGGGCAATGGGGGACTGGGACTGGGGACGAGTTGTCCATAAATCAATGACCAATAGGTCGTCTAGCACTAGATTTACTAAACCTGCGCAAATTTGCGTAAAATCCTTGGACCTCACACCTACTAGCACCCCTACAGCTCCATTGTTCTCCTGCTTTTATTGTGCAAACACCCACTTTACCTGTGAGGCCTGGCACATTTGCATTTGTTCACTCAGAGTAGCTCAGATCCAAGGCAGGCCAAACCTCTATGTGTGACATGGACACTGTCCCAGTGCACACTGAAGGTCCTGATTTGAGGAAGCCAACAGGACAACATAATCTGCAAAAAGCAAAAGCAAAAGTAGACCATTTCTCTAAAATGTTGACTCATACCCCTTAAGGGTCTGCCCACAGCCATGGAAAGTGCAGAGCTGTTATTTCAGCATCTGTTCCGATATTTCGGCCTACCCAAAGATATAGTGCCTGACAGAAGTGTTCTTCAAACTCCTAGATGTGATAGTCAGTCTCTCTTCCGGTTATCACCTGCAGTCCAATGGCCAAACTGAACGGGAGATCCAAGAGGTTAGCCGTTTTCTCCGAACCTTCTGCCATCATAACCAGAACTCTTGGAGCCAGTTTCTCCCATGGGCCGAGTACGCACAGAACTCCCTACGTTAGCAAACCACCGGCCTAACCCCTTTGCAGTGCATGCTTGGCTACCAACCTCCCATGTTCCCCTGGACAGAAGAGCCATCAGAAGTCCCGTCTGTCCAGCACTGGTTCCAAGAGAATGAGAGGGTTTGGAACTCAGTGCATCATCATCACCTGCAAGGGGCTGTCAGGCACCAGCAACAGCAGGCGGATGTTCGTCATGCCCCGACACCCAACATCAAGGTCGGGGACAGGGTCTGGCTGTCCACAAATATCTGCCTACGCCTACCCTGCAAAAAGCTGAGTCCATGGTTTATTGGTCCATTTGTCATTGTGAAGGAGGTCAATCCGGTAACCTTTGAGCACCAACTCCCCTCGCACTACCGAATTCACCCAGTTTCCATGTCTCCTCTCTTAAATTGTATCACTCACCTGTCTCTCCTTCTCCCCTCACAGGACCTGGTGAAGAAGCCCCCCCGAAGAGAATCACGCCGTGTACACTGTCCCGCAATTCCTGGACTCCAGGCGCCGAGGTGGCAGGTTAGAATATCTTGTCTACTGGCAGGAATTCTGCCCAGAGGAATGCTCATGGGTCCCCAAGGATGACATCTTGGACCCTGAACCACTCTGTGACTTCCACACTGCCCACCCCGACAAGCCCACACCCCAAAGTAGAGGCCACCCACCTCAGCGCCGGAGGTCGCAAGGGTCCTCAGGAGTGGACCCGCGGGGGGTGGGGGGGGGGTACTGTCACGGAATCGCCAGTTTCTCCCCTCACACAGCAAACCATATAACCACATAAAAGACACTCACACACACACACACACACACACACACACATTGTCCGGTCTTGTAAGCGCTAGCTGCTGATGCACGCTGTGGCTACTAACCTGACTCTTTATCTCTCTTTATCAATAGTTTGCCAAGTTCATTGTCCATCCAAGGATCTAATCTTCCTGGGTCGGCTTCCAGTGTTCCCGTGAGTGTGTGTGTTGGAGCTTCACCTGCACTGTGGCACCCTCGCTCACTTCATTCACCTCAGTTTATCAATAAACTGTTATTTTACGTAATCTCTTTCTCCGTTGTCTTCTGTCCTTGACTTTTATACAAGAAGTAATGGTTTTAATTAATCATATTTTAATAAATATTTATAATTATTTATAAATAAAATACAATGCTTTACCTGCACACTGCACATGATGTAGCACATTTAACATTTTAGTATTTAATATTAACATTTTTACAGTTCAGTATGAATTTACTGTATTGTATTAATATTTAAATTTCTATTTCTAAATATCACAGATGTTCAGGACTGGGTACAGGATTTATTTATAGTCAGATTTTAAAAGGATTACATCATTACTTTTATAAACATGAGGAATACAACAAATAAAACATCATAAATAATAAAATGATAACGAACTATTTATTAAACTAAATACATTAGTGAATAAGAAAGTTCATCTTCACTCTCCTCTGTGTCCTGTGTGAAGTGTTCATATGTTCACAGCTACTAATTTATGATTATTAAGAATCTTTAAGATTAAGATTAAGACTCACAGATCAGTCAGTGAAAAATGTTTTTCTTGCATCAGGTTTAAACTCAGCAAGAACGTTCCACTGAAACAACATTTAAATATTTGATACTGTTTTTCATGAGTTCTAGTGACTGTTAAAGTTAAGTGTCTGCAGCACATTTTTCTTTCTGCTACTCGGAAGCATTATTTTTGCTCATTTGTTATTCATTTTTAAACTTGAATAACATTACATTACTCAACATTCTATCCATTGCTTTATATTCTGTAGAATTCTAAACATTGTGCTATGGTTTCTTTTCTGAGAAAAGCCGTTTATGTATTTGTTGTGTTAAATCAGACAGTAAACTAATACTACTGTACCCATGAGCCTTATCTACTTTTACTATGTTGAAGACGTCAGCTAAAACTACCTGATGACTCACCGCAGATTCTCTTTTAATGATCTCCTCATTTTTCTTTCAACACATAAACACAATGTCATGACCATCCATTTTATTTGATGCTCCTGGGGGGTATTCCAGAAAGCTTGGTTAACTTACCATTTGGTAAATCATAACCTCTGGGTTGATTTACCCCAAACAGGCATACCATGAGTGTGTCGGTTCACAAAACACCTGAGAAGAGTTAGTTTAATCAACCTCCAATTGGTTACCCAGAGTTTATGCGCGTGCACGGTGCATGTATAAAGACATTTTCAATGGATCGCCGATTTCACGAGTCACCATGGAAACTCAAAACGAAAAAGAGGGCAGCGTATTTCACAGAGGCGGAGTTGGAGGTGTTAATGCACACTTATGAAGAGTTTAAGCCAATAATATTAAAAAGAAGCAATACAGCTGCATCGGCTAAAGCAAGAGAGTTGGCTTGGCAAAAAATAACGGACAGAGTAAATGTGTGAGTTTATTAAATTACAAATTTGGTTTTGGCTCCCGATTTATTATAATGCAAAATAATGAAGTATGCATCCTTTTGAATATGTTATATCACTATGAAAGCATTTTCTTTTCCTGCCATTTATTTCTTTAGTTTAAATAATAATGTATATTTTTTATTTAATAAGGTGTAATCCTTCTGGAGCCAGAAGAACTTTAGCCCAAGTCAAAATAAAACACAAAAACATTCTGCAAAAAGGTAATATTAGATTACACAATTACTGAACTATTATTCTAACAGGATTTAGTATATTCATTCTGTCATGTAGCTAATAGAAAGAAGACCGAAGCCCATCTAACTGGCGGGGGCCCACCACCACCTCCCCTCACCCCATCTGATCAGTGGTTGCTGGCATTCCAGGGGGCAGTTCCTCGCACACACCATGCACCACAAGTGATGGTGAAAAAATGGTGAAATGTAAGTTTACCTATATGATTTGTTTTCATTTTTTGTCCTAATAAATTACTATCTCTGTCACTTAAAGTCTTTTTGAACAAGATAAATTTTTATGTAGGCTTATTTTATTTAACTGCATATGATGTATAGGCTACTGTGATCTTAGTCCGACATGTTACTTTTTTCATGTATTATTTTCTATGATAATATTGAGAATTTAATGGGTTGTGTGTTCTTATAGATACTGATGGACGGATTGTATTATTGGACCCTCCAGAAAGAACACAGTCTGTCACAGTTGTAAGTGATTTGTTGTCAGGTACCTTTAGTTACTTTTAGGTTGTTGTTTTTTTTTTTTTGCCAGATAATGTATACTTGAATATTTCTCCTGTAGGATGAAGATGATGAAGATGACGATGAAGAGACCACATCTGCGGTGACAGAAGTGGACAATGCTGGTAGATCCACTGAGGTATGATGCATACCATTATAATGTATGGCCCCTTTTGGCATTAGAGTAACAAACTGTCATTGTCCTTTCACAGTACATACCTAGGGATTTGCCCACAGATGAGGGTCCTTCAACCTCAGCACACAATCTAAGCAGGGTAAGATTTTGTGTCCAGGTGTCCATATTTGAATTTTATTGTCTGACCAAACAATCTCATTCATTACATTTTTTCCACCTTCCTAGTTGCCAGCAAAGGAGCTGTATAAGGTCCATCTTCAAAAACAAATAAGAAAAAGTGACATGTGACATGGAGATGGACCTTATACAGCTTCAAATGGAAGAGAAAAGGCTCCTCATTAAAAAAGCAGCAATTGAAATTGAATTAATTAATCTGTTGCATGTTGAAAGTGGTGTGTGTGTGTGTGTGTGTGTAAAGCAATATAAAAAACATTTTATTGAATTTTACTTTTATTGTTTTTCAGGAAATAAAGAAATAACCTGCCTGGCAGACCAGTGCAAAAAAATTAATAAAAGTAATTGACAGATCCTGTCTCTCAAAAGTCTTCTGTCTCTGTTGGCCTCTAAAATCTGTAGGTGTTCCTCTGGGCCATCTTCCTCATTACAAGGAGGGTGGCTCTCTCCTCTTATAGTGGCAATATTGTGAAGCACAACACAAGCTACTAAAATGTCGCATGCCCTCTCTGGACTAACCCAGAGCCCACGCAGACACTGAAACCGAGATTTGAGGATCCTATAGTCATCTCCACCTTGGCCCGTGTTCGGCTGTGAGCCAGGTTAAACCGTGTCTGTGGTCCAGGCTCAGGTTCAGGGTAAGGTGTCATTAAATAGGGCAGACAAGGGTATCCTCTGTCCCCCAGCAAGTAACCATTGTACTGTCCTGTAATGATTGAAGTGTACAACACAAATTGAATGTAAAAAGGAAAAAAAAACAATTGTATAAAGCAAAACATACCCTGCTGAAATGTCTGGCATAACGATGACTCGCGGAAAATTCTGGCATCATGCACAGATCCTGGCCATTTTGCCTCGACATCGGTAATGATTTGGGTTGCCTCACATATTACCTAGTTAGTGGAAAAAGTAATGACTTTAATGATTTTAAGAAGGGAAAAAATTAAGTTGTTACCTGCACATTGATACTATGAATAGATTTCCTATTAACATAGTCTCCCTCATTTATTGGTGGAGCTTTAATAGGAATGTGAGTGCCATCAATGCACCCAAATACATTTGGAAACCATGAAACAGAAAGTTATGGAAGTATGAAGTGTGTGTGCATAATGAATACATGTATAGATATAAATAATATGACTAAATATTAAATATGCGTCATAGATTTTACTACAAAGGACAAACCTGCCACTCTGTGGAGTTCGTCTTTAATAACAAGCAGGTTTATGGCCAGGGAACTGCACCAACGTGGGTAAGAACTGTTTAAGTGCCACACATACTGTACGAACAGCTCTACACACAGTGGCCTTTCCCACATGCTCTGAATCGCCCACACTGTACAAAAAATGGCCAGACGCAAAAAACCTAAGTGCTAAGCGTAGAACCGCGGTTTGTCATATTTGCGATATGTGGTTTTAAAAGACGTGTTAAATAAACTAACGAATCTTTTGAAAAATGATAACGCTCTTTCAAATATTTATTAGGGTATACAAACACATCAATACGCGGTCTTATAACCCTCTCCCGACGAAAAAACCATGCTCACCAACCTTCTGCAACGAAGTTACACTGAAACATAACCTGCTCCCGAGCAGGTTATCTTCAGAGAGTCAGTTGCTATGGTTACATACATACCCAGAAAGTTACCTCCGTTTTTGGAACCGAAAGTTGAGGTTATCCACGAACTTACCCTTAAACATACCCAGGTATGTCACATAACCTGCTTTCTGGAATACCCCCCTGATCTCTGCATGCTGCGAATTCTCCTTCATTGAGTTCAAACCACTTCCCAGGTAATGTTACTTGAATGCAACGATCAAATTTAGAATTTGCGGCTTGCACTAATCTGCAGACACCCACATTTGTCATTAACCCGGGGATAAAACAGACCCAAATGCAGGATAGCGTATAAGAAAACAGGTTTTAATAGCTAAAAACATGAAGACAGACACGACATCAGATGACAACCTAAAACACCAGAGAATGCACGGTTAAATAGCTTGTTCCAATCAAAAGTCATAACAAACTGCATTTATGCACCTTATAGATGATGTCAAGACAATATAGGAGAGTGTGAGACGTAAATATGTCTCACAGCTGCAAACAAAAAAGTCCTACAGTATATGACATTTAACCCTAAAGTACTCTAACCCTAAGACTGTAGGGAGGGTTGCATATATGTGATGTTCACCAATTTTATTTTACATGTTGAGGAAGTTTTAAGAAAAAATACTTTTAAAGATTTGTTTAATTTTTTAAAAACTTATAGGTCAATTTGACCTGCAACATACTGTAATAAGAGGGTTAAAGTCTAAACAGGTCCTAGATGCATGTCCTGAAAATATCTTGTCCTCGGTTCAAATCACGCTCTTGGCATACAGTATATTTGTCTTAGTTTTCATTTTGGTAAGTAAAAACGCAGGTAATAAATGATCCAAAATCATTCTTTTTTAATTTAAGCATAATATGTCTGTGAAGATTCTGTCATCCAAGTGAAGTTTTCTGAAAGTTGTTCTCAAGCCACATCACTCTCCCAGCAGACAGAACAGTAGAAGGAGGATGGTGAGAACATTGCTGATAACACCCAGCTCTGCTCCCCTAGTAAGCATAACAAAGGGGTGTTCTCTCCCTCACGTCTCACAGACAGATACTGTAGGTCAATCTGCAAACTCTGGTATTCACCTCCTGCAAATCTGAGGATTCCTATTAAAACTGATGTCTCTAATAGTGCAGTGTTGTTACGCTTGGTGATGCATGTTTTAATATATATATATATTATATATATATAATAAAAACTGAATTTAAACTGAATTGTACCTGCTGGACAGGTACAAGGTGAAAGAGAAAACTGCTTCTATACTCTTAAAAAAATGTTGCCTCTGACCTGTAAAGTCAGGGTCAGAAAGTGTTTGTGAGCAAAAAGGCCCCATCTTCGGGTTGTGCCCTGGAATTGCATTACAACAGCTAAAAATGGTGGTGGCTACATTAGAATATTCACACGTCTATATGACAGAATATGACAACTGCCTGATAAGCGTGTGATGAAGCACCTGTCAGGCACAGGAAAAAAACAATTTTAAGCCGCTACATCTGTACATCGGTGAGCTGTAACATTAGAGAGGCACTGATTTTTTTAGCAGCTTATTGATTGATCGAAACAGTTGTTTAGGGGTTCTCTGATTATTGACAATTATCTGAGAAAAATAAACACATCTGGCTGACACCATTTCAGCCTTCTATTCGAGTAAGCTGTCTTTCCAGGCCTGGTGATGAACAGTTAAACCTGAAATGTGCCATCTACGCTCCCTTTTGTGACACAAAGCCATCATTGTTCGCAAATCATCATTGTACTAAGGAGCAGAGTGTGCAAAAGAAACAGATCGTGACTTCAAGGGAACCAATGTTACCAGGCCAGTCAGGAGAAAAGAGTTCAGCACAGAAACGTTATCATGCAGATCATCAGATAGAGAGTCACAACTTAAAGAAGTGTCAATAAAGTCTGAAAAATCAGTGGGCTCAATAGATCTCCACTTGTGATAATTAATGATGCAAGATGAGGTAGTGTTCATGACAGGTAAGTCCATTTTAAAAAAGACAGCCCGGTGATCAGACAGACCTAAATCAAAAGTTGACAACTGAGACACAAATGAACCGTTGGAAATCACAAGGTCTAAAGTGTGGCCTTTGACTGCATAGGACAGTCCAGGAGTTGGTCTGAGAAGATTTCAAGAGAAGAATTCTTTCAAAATCTGAGGCAGAGAAAAGTCGACATATCTGATATATTCAGATAAAAGGTCTTTATTTGACTTAGGAGGCCTGTAGACTGTAGCCATGAAGGGGTGCACAAACACTCAAAACAAGACACTCAAATTAGTCAAATTTGGGGGCAGCCATGAGACACATGTTAACCTATTGATTGTGTAACACAATGATACCCCCACCTCTATCAGAAAAACCTGGAAGGTCAAATAATCCATAGCCAGCAGGAGTTAGTTCATTAAAAAGAAAGGACTGTCAGATTCTTTGCGCCATAAAACAGTAAAGTCCAGTAAACAGCACTCAGAGATAAAAGCAGTAATCCAACATGCGAAGCATGAATCCACATCGTGAAAAAATACGCAAATTGTCTTCATTGGCTCAAACTACTAAAATAAGAATAAACGGGAGAGAGGAGCAGCAGCCAAACAGGGGTGAACGATATTAAAGTGAAACTGTTCTTTACAAACAGACTCGAAATGAGCAGGAAGTTTAACTGCAAAATTATGAAATCCGGAGTCCCAGTGCCTCGCAATGCGCTCGCCACTGCCATCTTGGTCACCATATAATTATAATTTGAATAAAAAAATATTCTTCAATTTTAATTAATACCTAATTATAACCATTTATATATTTGTTGATTAACATGCACACAGTGCAGAGAGTTTGATTCTAATACACCAAGTGACAGTCAGCTGTATGGTCTGGTCTTTATCAGCAATCAGGTCGTTGCTGAATCTAGATTTTGCATTGACCCATTAGTTCCTCAGGAGCTCTCGTTGAACTATTATAAACTGTTTTTAAAAGGACTTCATTTACATTTACATTATTTCCTGTCCAGTGACACACAAATGAGGATGGGTTCCCTTCTGAGCCAGGTTCCTCAAGTTCTTCCTAATATCATCTCAGGTAATTTTTCTTATCCGCCGTCACCTCTGGCTTGTCATTAGGGCGATAAGATATTTAGTATTTTTTTATATATTATTTAAAGTTAGTATTTTTTTCATTAATTTTAAACTTTAATTGTATATATTCATTTATTTATTTGTATCCTTATATTTCTTCTTCTTCTATTCATTATTTATTATATTATTTCTTTTTTCTCTCTTCTCTGTTAAAGCTGCTTTGAGACAATAGGAATTCTTAAATGCGATAAATGAATAAATTTAATTTGACTTTGAAACACTGACAGTATACTCACTGTGTGTGTGTTGTGTGTTGTGTGTGTTGTGTGCGTGTGTATAATCTGCTAAGACCTTCAACAAGGTCAAACATGATACAGAATGATACAGAATCTATTATGAATATCTTTTCATGACATCTCGCTCATCATTCTCAACCATGTTGGACCTTCTGTGGCAAGCTGAATCTAAATGAGCCATTGTTACATTTCTGACAGATGCAAGAGAATACACACAGTGACAGGTCTTAGCTGTGAGGTGACCTTGTGAACGAGTATCTATGTCCTCATAGATAGAGACTTCAAAGGACTTTTGTAAGTCACTCTGAAGAGGTCATCTGGCAAATGGCATACTGTTAAATGTAAATCTAAATGTAAATCTCCTGTACCCTGAATGAAACAGTACCTCTGCGTATAGCAGAACTTTTTGGTTGTCAGTAGAATGCAGGGCAAAAGGATGGAGTGATTTGCATAAACCATTTTGCCTGTAAGAAGACAAATAAGCAGCTCAGTCTATTATGTAAAGGATAGTCTCTAAAGGTCACAGAGTATGACCACAAGTAAAACTACAAGTTTTACACCTTCATATGTCAGCTCCATGGGTAATACTCAACTCTTAGACTTGAGTTGTTTCTCAGCATTTATATGGTGAAAACCAGTGCTGCTCTTTGTATATTATTGCAGTGTAGTGTATTGTACTGTCTGTCTTGCATTGTTTACACACTGTCATCTCCGTCTTGCATTGTTTACACACGTTTGCACACCATAGAGGCAGACAGTGTGGACTGTCTGGAAGGTTATTGTAATTTCTGTTGCAGAATCTGTCAATAACAACAAGTTTCATGATCATAAAATGAAATCCACAATTAAGAAAGATCCACAAATAAATAGTAAGTGTCAATAAAATAAACACAAAACTCCCAAATTAATATTGTTCTTTTGGCTGCTCCCTGTTGCCTGCTGTGATCAACAAAGTGGATCATCTGTTACACATATTTGAATTGGCACAGGTTTTATGGGAGATGCCCCTACTGACACTACCTTCCCATTTCATCTGGGCTTGGGACCAGTGCAGAAAATTCAGAACTTCAAGGATAAAAACAGCCCCAAATACAGGGATAACATACAATAAGGGATTTATTATAAGGGGAAAAATAACAAAGGACAAGAAGCACTAGGAAAGTGGAAAAACAGGAACAGAAACAACAAACAGAGACAGCAAAAAAAGACAGCAAAACAAAAGATAAGCAGTCAGCAAAAGACAGATGTAAGACAACCGGTATAAATACCGGAAGAGTGACAATAATTAAAACACAAAGAAAAAGTTCTGCCATTCCTGACACTTCAGTGGCTATGTTGGATCAAACGCAGTCCACAGCAATGAAATGCGGCATACTGCCACTAGACCACCAGGAGGCTAAGATTCATAAATGTGTTAAAAGTCATTAATTCTCTAACTATAGTTTTAATACATGTATTGTTTCATGGAAGGTTGTTTCATTTCAGTGTGTACTTCACTACCTGTATATGGTTGAAATGACAATACAAAACTTCTTCATGTGGCTTGAGTATATGTGGCATGAATTATAATGTCACATAACTGTGTGTTTAACATAGCAACATAACAAATTGTAAATATCTTGTCCAAGACACATTTTAAAACAATATTAGATAATGTGTTTGAATTTCTGATTGTTACATTACATTCTGATTACATTTACATTTACAGCATGTGGCAGACGCCCATATCCAGAGCGATGTACATAAGTGCTTAAATCTCTAACATTGAATACGTTAATGCTGCTTACTAGGTTACATACTTAAGATACCATGAGTTTAAAACATTTGTTCAAAGTTACAATGAAAAAGTGTCAAAGGTTTTTTTTTTTTAATGCAAAAGATAAGGAAAGAAGTGCTAGTTGAAGTGTTTCCTGAATAAGTAGGTCTTCAACCGCCGCTTGAAAATAGCCAGTGACTCAGCTGTCCGGACCTCTAGGGGAAGTTCATTTCACCACCTTGGTGCCAGAACAGAGAAGAGTCTTGTAGTAAACTTCCCTCTTACCCTGAGAGATGGTGGAACCAGTCGAGCAGTGCTGGTAGATCGGAGGTTGCGAGGTGCAGTGCGAGGAATGATGAGGGCTTTGAGGTAAGACGGAGCTGGTCCATTTTTGGCTTTGTAGGCCAGCATCAGTGTTTTGAATCGGATGTGTGCAGCTACCGGAAGCCAGTGGGGGGATTGCAGCAGCGGGGTGGTATGCGAGAACTTTGGCAGGTTGAAAACAAGCCAGGCAGCTGCATTTTGGATCATTTGCAGAGGACGGATTGCGTTCATAGGTAGACCTGCCAGCAGTGCATTGCAGTAATCCAGCCTAGAAATGACAAGAGACTGAACAAGTACCTGAGCAGTCTGTGTGGACAAAAATGGCCGAATTCTTCTAATGTTGTAGAGAAGAAACTGACATGAGCGAGTCACATTAGCAACATGAGAGGAAAAGGACAGTTGATTGTCCATGGTTACCCCAAGGTTGCGAGCTGTGGCTGAAGGGGAGATCAGATCTTTGTGCAAAGATATAGCAAGATCATGACCTGGGGATGAATCACCTGGGATGAACAGTAGTTCAGTTTTACTAGGATTGAGCTTTAACTGATGAGCAGTCATCCATGATGAAATTTCTGCCAGACATGCTGAGATCCAGTCAGAAGCTGTGGCATCTGAGGGTGGGAAAGAGAAGATAAGTTGTGTATCATCAGCATAGCAGTGGTAAGAGAACCCATGTGATGAAATAACTTCACCAAGAGAGTGAGTATACAGGGAGAAAAGAAGAGGACCAAGTACTGAGCCCTGTGGGATGCCAGTGGAGAGTCTGCGTGGAGCAGATGTCACTCCCCTCCATGTTACCTGATACGAGCGTCCTTCCAGGTAGGAAGCAAACCATTCCCAAGCTGATCCGCAAATCCCAAGACTCTTGAGGGTGGATAAGAGAGTCTTGTGGTTGACCGTATCAAACGCTGCTGAAAGGTCAAGGAGGATAAGGACAGATGACAGTTTGGCTGATCTAGCAGCATGTAGTTTCTCAGAGACATCCAAAAGGGCTGTCTCTGTAGAGTGAGCTGCTTTAAAGCCAGACTGGTTGGGGTCTTAGAGGTTGTACTGTTAACCATACTGAATCTGACAACTGCTGTTCTCAGATGATCTTCTAACTTATCAAAATGAATATATAATATTACACACAATTAATGCTTGAAAATGGTTGAAATGAAAGCTGCAAATTCACAGAGGAATTCAGTATATGGTCCCAGAGGTCTGTAAATAGCAATTAATAGAATTGACACAGTAGACTTATTTTTTGTGGCTTTATACAATATGTTAAGTTAGTATATAGAACTGCATGTGTGGAATTTATGTCTTGATCTTTATGTGGTGCCTTATCATTATGAATAATTGCAACACCTCCACAGCCTAGTAAGTGTGGAGGATGTGGAGGAAATTCTATTCTATTAATCAGAGATAATAGTTCAAGTGAACTTTTCACTAAGTTGCAGAGAAGAACGCGGCAGGGTCCTGTGGAATATCCAACTTCTTTATTCAATACACTTGCAAGTGTGAAGTCAGTCTGTCCCAACCTAAATCTGAACAGAGTGAGTTACTTGGATATAAGGCAGTTCTCCATTTATACATGGAGCTGTGTGTGTGTGTCTTCCACTGTGTGTGACTTCCTCTAATCTTGTCTTTGCACGGTCGCTCCGTTAGTCTCCGTTATTTCCACACACCTGCAGCCTGCAAAGTTCTTGTCTCTTCAGCCTAGTGTGCAACTGGAAACAGTTCAGTTCCCCTTTGTTACTTTTTTGCTGTTCCTTGTTTTTGGGTGTGTGTGTATTGGTACAGAATGTTCAATGTTCATTTTTGTTATTCACAACATTTTCTATTACACTGATGTATTAAAATTTAAAGGCTCAGTAAGGACACGTGACAAGGGGAATATGCACCAGGCAGTCCAAATAAGGGTATCTATGTCACATTGTTCCAGCTTCTATTTGTCTAAAGAAAGTGCGAGAATATGCCTGCTGTGTGGCAAGTAATGCAGCATCTTGTTTCCTTCTCAGGGAAACAGGTTACATATGTAAACTGGTATAGTTCCCTTTCGAGCGAATTCTGAACTGCATTAAGGCTGAAACTATGAGAAGGTCAATAATAATGCTGCCACACAGCAGTCAATGACTACCCATAGGCCATGAGGGAGCACAAGCAGACTGGGAACAGAACATCAATAGCTCTGAAGGATCTGGGACCTTGGCATGGGGTCAAAAAAGCTGGAGTAATGTGACATAGATGCCATTTAAATGGAATTGATGGCACGTATTCCCTTAGCATTAGCATAGCATTAGCCTTAATGCAGTGTTGAGTTCTCTTGAAAGGGAACTCATTTGGTTTAATCCATGCCTGATCTACTAGTGGTTCTCACTCATCATAACACACTACACCCCTGAGCCTGCCCTGAGTGGGGCCTCCTACTTTACCTCGTGTTCCCTCTAAACCTCTAGCACTGCTTGATCCACTGTATATAAAGATACAAAGAAAATCTACATCCTCACTCTTTCTGTCATTAATTAATGATTGAAATACATTGTTTAATAATTCTAATATATAGTAATTGTCACAACCAGCGAAGGAAGGATTTACAAAACATGCACAAATTCGCGTAAAATCCATGGACCTCACACCTACTAGCACCCCTACAGCTCCATTGTTCTCCTGCTTTTGTTGTGCAAACACCTCCATCACCTGTGAGGCCTGGCACATTTGCATTTGTTCACTCAGAGTAGCTCAGATCCAAGGCAGGCCAAACCTCTATGTGTGACATGGAAACCTTCAGAAATGGCTATCTATACAAGCCTATCTAGACATGGAAACCTTCATGGCCTATCTATACAAAATAGTCTGTTTTATTTATTAAAAAATGTGTGAAAACAGAATGAAAAGTTGCTAATACAATGACATGAATAAAATGAAAACTTGCTAACACGTCAGTCTCCAATATACGTTTGTAGACAAATGTCATAAGCTGAGTGAAGTTCATGGCTTTTGACATGTTCGTACACATACAGAATAAAATGATGTCATTTCATTTTCATTGGCCATCAATCAATTATAACACCAAACGTGAATTTTGAGACGGAGCAAGAACCAACATGCCTCCAAAGAAGATGCACCGTGGTACTGGGAAGCCCTGTCTGAGCCAGACGGCAAAAGACGGCACTGTGTGGGTAGAGGAGGACATTGGAATGCCCAGTGATTGATTGTTTTGAAACCATTTTGACCATTTTTAATGTCAGTAAATAATAAAACCTGTTTTTTTTCCAGGTCAAATTGACTTGAAAGCTTATAAAATTCTACAATGATCACCATTCTGTGTGATCAGCTTACATTTGTGAACATTTTACATTTGTTATGTCTATCGCTAGCAATCTCTTCACTGCGAAAGCTGGACACACAGAGTCTTTGTGTGTGACATGGAAACCTTCAGAAATGTCTGCTGTATTTATACAAAAGAAACACATTCACAATATATGGATACACAAGTCTGTTTTATTTTAAAGTGTTTCAAACTTTATAGCATTTGCAGATCCAGTGTCCATCATTCCTGCATTTGGCACAGGTGAATTTCTGACATGTTGCACAGGTAAACCTGCTGTTATTCCTGTTGCAGTTCTCTTGCACACTGCGTTGTCTGTACAGTCCCTGGTACAGCAGCTGCAGCAGCCTGCCTCTGTGCCAATATTTCCTGCTGCATGAATTGGCAACGAAGTTCCTTAGCTAGAAGACTCAGAAAAATCTTCTTTTGCCTGTCCACCCTGTACATGCCTTGTACAAAATGTAGGCATTCACCGCCGCCAGGTCCAGCATATTGTAAAAAAACGCTACTGGCCACCTGTGTGTTGCTGCTCTTACAGAATAAATCTGCTCCATTTGGTCCAACACGTCTACACCACAGTGTAAAAGCAGTGAGAGGGGGAGTCATGAGTCATTTTCTATAGGCCTGTATAGTACACATCAGAAAACTTTGTAGCACTGATGTAAAATTATACACACATTCAAATACCTTCATGTGGTTATAGTCTGTTATCATGTTGGGTTTCCTCTTTCTGCCGTCACCAATTGTCACGTCTTGGTGCATGGGTGCATGGGACTTAGAACACACACAGTCTTGTTTTTTTTTAGGTGCATAAATTGTCAAGCAGATACTGCCACTTCTAAGCACTGAAGTGGAGAATACCTCTTGCTGTGCAGTGTCTTTTGCAAGTTGAGAAAGTTCACGCCGGACTTCACTCACCGTGCCCAGTAGCGTTGTTTTGCGCTGCAGCAGTCTATGCGACACTGACAGTGAAGTAAAGAAATTGATTTCTGCTATCATCCAAAAATGGCTCCATCAGATTCATGACCACGCTCTCTGATAGGACGACTGGGGTCCTTTCCCAAGTAAGGAGATTTTGCAGACATATTTGGTCTCCAAATCCGTGGACATTCAGAACTTGATCCCAAATTTGTCTGGCTTGGTTGTGATATACTGTGTGAATGGACAACAAACCATGGTAGGGAACAGCTGTTCATCTATGGTCATGTGTTCTCCTGGAGTGAAACTCTCAGCACAGTTCTTGTTGAAGCGTGTCCAGATGTCAGAGACCGCAGCAAATTGTTTCATATTTGAAATGAATCTATCTTGGGGCATTGTCTCTTTGAAAGCCAGGATATTGTTTTGAACCCATTTTGACCATTTTTAATAATAAATAATAATAATAATAAAAATAAAAAACCTGTTTTTTTTCCAGGTCAAATTGACTTGAATGCTTATAAATCAAAAATTTTACAATGATCACCATTCTGTGTGATCAGCTTACATTTGTGGACATTTTACACTTGTTATGTCTATTTTGCCTACAGATGCCATCTGATCACACACACAAACACACACACACACACACACACACACACACACACACACACCACTCAAAAACGTGGCATAACTTATTGTGAATAAAACTTCCTTTACACCTCTTATGCTTTTTATTATATTTAATTTAGAAACAATAAACCTCATGAAATTATGCCATGTTTTAAGTAAAATAAGCAGAAATGATTAAATATTATTTTGGATAACCACTGGCTCGTGTATGTCAAACATCCCCAGGTCAAAGCGTGTGTGCATGTGCATGTGTGTGAAATGTTTACAAATGTATATCTTTTGTTATGTCTGGAGGCCAACTGAAATGCAATGCCCAATGCCTTGAACAGTGTTTGACTGTGTGTGTGTGTGTGTGTGTGTGTAGCATCATTTCCGTAGATCATATTCTGCCCCTGCTAGGCAAAGGCATATCAAAAGTGTGAAATATTTACAAATGTGTGGCATTTTTTTCTGGAGGCCTAATGAAATTCAATGCCCGATGTGTGTGTGAGTGTGTGTTTTGGGTGCATGTGTTAGTGAACATTTTATGTATGCATTTTTGTTTCTGTATGTAGGTTCATTGCGCTGAAATGGGCAAAAGTGTGACCTATTGGCCCACTAAATGTGGCCGGGTCAAATTGACTCGGGAGGACTTGAGGAGGAATGTATTTATTTTACGGACACAT
Organism: Tachysurus fulvidraco; assembly: GCF_022655615.1. Taxonomy (NCBI): domain Eukaryota; kingdom Metazoa; phylum Chordata; class Actinopteri; order Siluriformes; family Bagridae; genus Tachysurus; species Tachysurus fulvidraco. The sequence goes on from NC_062533.1 coordinate 369,904, forward strand.
AGTTCAACAAAAATAGAAAAAAAAAATTTTCTTGCAAAGTTCATAATTTGGAACAATTCTGGTAAATTTCAGGCAAATGTGTGGAAGGAAACCCAAGTTATGACACATTAACCCTCTGGGGTCTAAGGGTATTTTAGGTCCTGGAGAAGTTTTGTTGTACCCTGACATTTGTGCTTTTTTGTGAGGACAAAATAAATTATTGTATTTTTTTGTTTGTAGTTTATTTAGAATATTTAACTACCACACAAAATCACTTTAGAAGTTAGTAATAACACAGAAGACACAATCAGGGCAAAACTGTGGAACAAAAAAAAAGTGTCAACAGGAAGAGTGCAAGATAAAAAAGGGTGTAAGGTTTGTAGAAGCCCACTAACCTCCTCTGTCACATAGTACCCAGAATTGAACAGTTATACATCTTTGTGCCACTATAGGAAACAGTTCCTTTTCAGCTGAACACACAAGTGAACATCATATGCCTGGCATTTCCAAGGCATTTCCAAGCACACAGGTCTGGATTTCATGTACTGAGTCATTCCTGTGTCTCGGGGGTGTGTACGTGGTTACAGAATCACCTAAGTTCATTTCCATGTGAACAGTGCGCTCAGAGGGAGGCGGGAACACATTAGCTATAATTAGGCGAAACAGGAGAAACCGGACCACTCCTTATTTTCTTATGAATTACATAAAAATAGATTATTTGTTTTTAACTTGATTTTGTTTATTTAAAAGTAGACATTTCAAGCTTTCTATGCATATATTTATCTTGTATTTGAGGCAAGTATTCGCTGAGATTCTGGTTGTTTTATTTATGTGTCTGTGAAGAGTGGTGACCGAGACCGAGATGGCAGAGAACGCAGTTCTCTGTGTTTTGTTGTTATTATGAAGGCACTCAAATAAAAGTAGACACTTCACAGTTTCAAATGATGTATTACATGTATGTGTATGATTATGAATGACAGAGTATTTTAAGTGGATTTCACGTTGAAGAGGAAAAAATGTGCCAAAGACACGCCGGTGGGTCTTTGGACCCCAGAGGGTTAAACTTTCCAGATGAGTCAAATAGACCCCATGTCTACTCAAGGATTATATAAATATGATATGTACTATGGCAATGAAAAACCTTAGCACACAATTTTTTTAATAAATAAAAAAACTGACTATTTTGTATAAATAGGCATTTCTGAAGGTTTCCATATCACACACAGAGGTTTGGCCTGCCTTGGATCTGAGCTACTCTGAGTGAACAAATGCAAATGAGCCAGGCCTCACAGGTGATTGGGGTATTTGCACAACAAAAGCAGGGCTGAAGAACTGCCATCGGCAACACGGCTCACAATTATACAAAAGACAATGAGACACAATTAGGAACAGGTGTGGAGACAGAGAGGAGCAGAGGTGGGTAGTAACGAGTTACATTTACTCTGTTACATTTACTTGAGTAAGTTTTTGAAAAGATTATACTTCTAGGAGTAGTTTTAAATCACTATACTTTTTACTTTTACTTGAGTAGATTTGTGAAGAGGAAACTGTCCTCTTACTCCGCTACGTTAGGCTACAATGAGCTTGTTACTTTTCTTTTTACCTCTTTGGTATTCCACGCATCAATTTTAATGTTTTTTTTTGACAGAGAGAGAAACTTCCGCTAAGGCTCTACCACGTGACTGTGTTTCACCAATCAAAAGTAGTTGTGCAGTCTAGTCACGTTACCATACTCAATCTCAGCGGCGAGACGGGTTAGTTAGCAACACAAACCGTCTGGAAAAACAGACGGTGAAGTTTAATAGTGACATCACTGAGTGATTTTTTGGTGAAATAGTTTGTTTCGGCATGTTTTCACCAGAGGTGGCAAAAGTACACACATCCTTTACTCAAGTAGAAGTACAGATACTCATTTTTAAAAGTCACTAGTAGTGACTACACTCTTTTACTCAAGTTAAAGTAAAGAAGTATGGGCTCTGATATGTACTTAAGTAAAAAGTCGCCGATACTACTACCTGTTTAGTGTCATGCTGGTAACTGGACGTCATGTTTTATATATATATATATATATATATATATATATGTATGTGTGTGTGTGTGTATATATATATATAATTTTGGAGTGTGCTGATGGATATTTGTGTTCATCAGCCACAAGAGTGTTACGAAAGGCAGGCACTGATGTAGGTGAGGTAGGGAGGAGTCAGCGTTCACATTCATCCCAAAGGTCTTCAGTAGGGATGAGATCAGAAAACAACCACATATAGCAGGAAAGGTCAGGTGACCCAATACTTTTGGAAATATAAATGTATACCAAGTGTATCACCAAGCCATATCCCAAACTGTAGGGAGATTCCAGCTCTGTCCTTGAAAACAACTCAAAATTATTGTGATGTTTTACAAATGACAAAATTAATGTTAATTAAATTAAGCACTTGGTGTTTTTTGGGTTGACACCAGGGGCGGTTCTAGGGTTTCATCTTTAGGGGGTTTAGCCCTCAGTGAGAATTTAAAACAAGAAGAGTTCTATATTATATATTATATGACAACTCTGGTAATAAGAATAGTGACATTTCACTGCTTTTGGGTGCCGTCTTTGCGTCTTTTCCGCCGAAAAAAAATAGCTCTTGGATCAAACTGATAAATAATTTTCTTTCCCATCGACGACATGTCCTGCATTTTAACGTCAGTTTTATTGTTTATTTATGAAAGTAAAAATGATCCTTATAGTTTTAGGGTGGCTGAGATTACAGACATTGGGCTGAAGCCACCCTAAAAAAGGGCTAGAACCGCCCCTGGTTGAAACAATTCGCAACGCATTCGCCATTCAACATCTCAAACATCAAACATCTCCCTCATATATGGCCATGTGTGTTCAGGAATGTCCTCGTTGTTAGTTATTTTAACATCGGTGACTCCCTCTGAATGAACATTAGCCATTCCTTTTGTAGGCGTGCTGCTTATTGTTAGCTCCGCTATCCTTAGTCTATGTCTGATAGCCAGTAAATAATACAGTACACCAGTCACATGGGGAAAAAGCCGCACAATGATAGGATGATAGGCTGGAAACAGCGCACAATGAGAAGGAATAATACTAAAAGTAACGAGTCCGTTTGGGAAATGTAAGAAGTGAAAAGTACAGATATTTGTGTAAAAATGTAATGAGTAAAAGTAAAAAGTTGTCCGAAAAATAAATAGTGGAGTAAAAACTGATACCAGAAAAATGTACTTAAGTACAGTAACGAAGTATTTTTACGAAGTATAACGAAGTATATTCTGTCTCTTCCCACCTCTGGTTTTCACACACACACACACACGTTTTACGTTGACCGTTGTGCAGTTTTCTGTTCAGCATGCCTGGTATGAAATGTGTGTGTTTCCTTCTGTTGTTCTGTCACTGGAGACACACACAGTTTATGAGAATTTATGGGCTGCCTCGTTCTAGTTCTGCCTGGTAAAAAGTATAAAGGTTTGGGAATTTGTGTTACTTGTGTGTATTTATTTTTTATTTATTATTATTATGTTGGCTTTGTAGAAGCCAACATTCTGTTTTCCTATTTAAGCTTAGACAAAAATTTATAAAATTTAATGCGGCCTAGGGCGTTCGAGCCACATACACCAAATTCGGATATGTTGTAGACCCTGGTCTGAAGTTTGTTCTATTACTTTTCTAAGCGATCCGAGTACCAGTACTTCTGGTACCGGGTCTCAAAGTGGCCTTTTTTCCCATAGACTCCCATTATAAATTTTGGAGGTTTATAACTCGGCAAGCTTTCGAACTATCTACACCAAACTCGGCCAGCTCCTTTAGAGTGATACTCTGAACAAAGTATTAAATTGGTGTACTGACTGGCCTTTCAGTTGTCCCACAGCCCCACCCCCAATATATGCAAAATCAAAAATCTTTTTACAACATGGACATGTGACATATCAAAACACTCAGAACAATGAGGGGAACTTCCTCAGGAATATTCGGATGACGTCACATGCTCATCTCCACTTGCCTCCAAATGTTTTGGCACCCTATATTTCTGTCCACTTGCCTCCAAAAGTAACACTGACCCTTATGTCCACTCGCCTCCAAAAAGCACCGGCCTTTGCGAATATTTGCCTCGTCAAAGCCAACATCAAAGTTTGTCGTGACAAACTTTATAAATCTAGTTTTATTTATTTTATTTATTAAGTACTTGAATTGACCTGAATTATTTTAATTTAAGCTAATTTGTAATTAATTATGTTGGCTTTGTAGAAGCCAACATTCTGATTTCCGTTATAAGCTTATTATTATTATTATTATTATTATTATTATTATTATTATTATTATTATTATTATTATTATTATTAGACAAAAATTTATAAAAAAAAATGCGGCCTAGGGCGTTCGAGCCACATGCACCAAATTCAGATATGTTGTAGACCCTGGTCTGTAGTTTGTTGCTTCTATTTTTCTAAGAGATCGGAATTCCGGCATTCCCGGTACGGAAGCTCAAAGTGGCCTTTTTTTCCCATAGACTTCCATTATAAACTTTTGAGGTTTATAACTCGGCAAGTTTTCGAGTGATTTACACCGAACTCGGACAGGTTCTTTAGGACCTTACTCCGGACAAAGTTTTTATTTTGGACTTCCGACGGAATTTTCGGTTTTCCGGTAGTTGACGATCGAACATCCCATAGACTTGAATGGGGAATTCCGAAAATTCCTCTAAGCTCTCACACACACAGCGTGCGCAGAGCTCAGGCACGGCTTCTCTCTCTGTGATCCACGCAGTATAATAATAAGTAGAATCCAATAATGACATGAAATGTCCAAACCCTCAGTAGCCACTTTTTGCCAAAAGTATTGGCACCCCACCGGATATTCTGGTGACGTCACTCTACACCACGTGACGTCACGTGTAGCCCCTCCCCCAAAACAAGCAAAATCAAAAATTTGCACAACATGGACATAAGACATATCAAAACACTCAGCACATTGAGGGGAACTGCCCCACGGGTATTCTGGTCACGTCACGTGACGTCACGTGACGTCACATGTAGCCCCGCCCCCAAAACAAGCGAAATCAAAAATTTGCACAACATGGACATGTGACATATCAAAACACTCAGCACAATAAGGGAAACTACCCCACGGGTATTCTGGTCATGTCACATGATGTACCGTGAGGTCATGTGTAGCCCCGCCCCCAAAACAAGCGAAATCAAAAATTTGCACAACATGGACATGTGACATATCAAAACACTCAGCACAATGAGGGGAACTGCCCCACGGGTATTATGTTCACGTCACGTGACGTCACGTAATGTCACATGTAGCCCCACCCCAAAAACAAGCAAAATTAAAAATTTGCACAACATGGACATGTGACATATCAAAACACTCAGCACAATGAGGGGAACTGCCCCACGGGTATTATGGTCATGTCACGTGACGTCACATGTAGCCCCGCCCAAAAACAAGCAAAATTAAAAATTTGCACAACATGGACATGTGACATATCAAAACACTCAGCACAATGAGGGGAACTGCCCCACGGGTATTATGGTCACGTCACGTGATGTCACGTGATGTCACATGTAGCCCCACCCCAAAAACAAGCAAAATCAAAAATTTGCACAACATGGACATGTGACATATCAAAACACTCAGCACAATGAGGGGAACTACCCCACGGGTATTATGGTCACGTCACATGATGTCACGTGATGTCACATGTAGCCCCACCCCAAAAACAAGCAAAATTAAAAATTTGCACAACATGGACATGTGACATATCAAAACACTCAGTACAATGAGGGGAACTGCCCCACGGGTATTCTGGTCACGTCACGTGACGTCACGTGTAGCCCCGCCCCCAAAACAAGCGAAATCAAAAATTTGCACAACATGTACATGTGACATATCAAAACACTCAGCACAATGAGGGAAACTGCCCCACGGGTTGTCTGTGGTCACGTCACATGCTCATGTCCGCTCACCATCAAAAGTATTGGCACCCTAGCGGTCTAGTAGCTTTCACAATCTTTCTGTCCACTCGCCTACAAAATGCACCGGCCTTTTCGATGTACTGCATGTACTGTTCTATGCAGTATAATAAGTAGAATCCCATAATGACTGCAGTATTGACATGAAATGTCCAAACCCTCAGTAGCCACTTTTTGCCAAAAGTATTGGCACTCCACCGGGTATTCTGGTGACGTCACTCGACACCACGTGACGACACGTGAAAATTAAAAATTTGCACAACATGGACATGTGACATATCAAAACATTAAGCACAATGAGGGGAACTGCACCACCGGTATTCTGGTCACGTCACGTGACGTCACGTGTAGCCCCGCCCCTAAAACAAGCGAAATCAAAAATTTGCACAACATGGACATGTGACATATCAAAACACTCAGCACAACGAGGGGAACTGCCCCACGGGTTGTCTGTGGTCACGCCACATGCTCATGTCCGCTCACCATCAAAAGTATTGGCACCCTAGCGGTCTAGTAGCTTTCACAATCTTTCTGTCCACTCGCCTCCAAAATGCACCGGCCTTTGCGAATACTTGCACCGTCAAAGCCAACATCAAAGTTTGTCGCGGTGAAATTTACAAATCTAGTTATTATTATTATTCTTAGACAAAAATTTATTTAAAAAAATGCGGCCAAGGGCGTTCGAGCCACATGGACCAAATTCGGATATGTCGTAGACCCTGGTCTGAAGTTTGTGGCTTCTATTTTTCTAAGAGATCGGAATTCCGGCATTCCCGGTACGGAAGCTCAAAGTGGCCTTTTTTCCAATAGACTTCCATTATAAACTTTTGAGGTTTATAACTCGGCAAGTTTTCGAGCGATTTATACCGAACTCGGACAGGTTCTTTAGGACCTTACTCCGGACCAAATTTTTATTCCTGAGTTCCGATGGAATTTTCGGTTTTCCCGTCGTCGACGATCGAACATCCCATAGACTTGAATGGGGAATTCCAAAAAGTCCTCTAAGCTCTCACACACACAATACATCCAACATTAAGAATTGCATGTACTGTTCTATGCAGTATAATAAGTAGAATCCCATAATGACTGCAGTATTGACATGAAATGTCCAAACCCTCAGTAGCCACTTTTTGCCAAAAGTATTGGCACCCCACCGAATATTCTGGTGACATCACTCGTCACCACATGACGTCAGGTGTAGCCCCGCCCCCAAAACCAGCGAAATCAAAAATTTGCACAACATGAACATGTGACATATCAAAACACTCAGCACAATGAGGGGAACTGCCCCAAGGGTATTATGGTCACGTCACGTGAGGTCACGTGACATCACGTGAAAATGAAAAATTTGCACAACATGGACATGTGACATATCAAAACACTCAGCACATTGAGGGGAATTGCCCCACGGGTATTCTGGTCACGTCACGTGATGTCACGTGTAGCCCCGCCCTCAAAACAAGTGAAATCAAAAATTTGCACAACATGGACATGTGACATATCAAAACACTCAGCACAATGAGGGGAACTGCCCCACGGGTATTCTGGTCACGTCACGTGACGTCACGTGACATCACGTGACGTCACGTGACGTCACATGAAAATTAAAAATTTGCACAACATGGACATGTGACATATCAAAAAACTCAGCACATTGAGGGGAACTGCCCCATGGGTATTTTGGTCACGTCACGTGATGTCACGTGTAGCCCCATCCCCAAAACAAGCGAAATTAAAAATTTGCACAACATGGACATGTGACATATCAAAACACTCAGCACATTGAGGGGAACTGCCCCACGGGTATTCTGGTCACGTCACGTAACGTCACGTGTAGCCCCGCCCCCAAAACTAGCCAAATTAAAAATTTGCACAATATGGACATGTGACATATCAAAACACTCAGCACATTGAGGGGAATTGCCCCACGGGTATTCTGGTCACGTCACGTGACGTCACGTGTAGCCCCGCCCCCAAAACCAGCGAAATCAAAAATTTGCACAACATGGACATGTGACATATCAAAACACTCAGCACAATGAGGGGAACTGCCCCAAGGGTATTATGGTCACGTCACGTCACGTGAGGTCACGTGACATCACGTGAAAATTAAAAATTTGCACAACATGGACAATTGACATATCAAAACACTCAGCACATTGAGGGGAATTGCCCCACGGGTATTCTGGTCACGTCACGTGACGTCACGTGTAGCCCCGCCCTCAAAACAAGTGAAATCAAAAATTTGCACAACATGGACATGTGACATATTAAAACACTCAGCACAATGAGGGGAACTGCCCCACGGGTATTCTGGTCACGTCACATGACATCACGTGACGTCACGTGAAAATTAAAAATTTGCACAACATGGACATGTGACATCAAAAAACTCAGCACAATGAGGGGAACTGCCCCATGGGTATTTTGGTCACGTCACGTGACGTCTCGTGACATCACGTGACGTCAAGTGAAAATTAAAAATTTGCACAACATGGACATGTGACATATCAAAACACTCAGCACAATGAGGGGAACTGCCCCATGGGTATTTTGGTCACATCACGTGATGTCACGTGTAGCCCTGTCCCCAAAACAAGCGAAATAAAAAATTTGCACAACATGGAGATGTGACATATCAGAACACTCAGCACATTGAGGGGAACTGCCCCACGGGTATTCTGGTCACGTCACGTAACGTCACGTGTAGCCTCGCCCCCAAAACTAGCCAAATTAAAAATTTGCACAATATGGACATGTGACATATCAAAACACTCAGCACATTGAGGGGAACTGCCCCACGGGTATTCTGGTCACATCACGTGACGTCACGTGTAGACCCGCCCCCAAAACTAGCCAAATCAAAAATTTGCACAACATGGACATGTGACATATCAACCACTCAGCACATTGAGGGGAATTGCCCCACGGGTATTCTGGTCACGTCACGTGACGTCACGTGTAGCCCCGCCCCCAAAACAAGCTAAATCAAAAATTTGAACAACATGGACATGTGACATATCAAAACACTCAGCACAATGAGGGGAACTGCCCCACGGGTATTCTGGTCACATCATGTGACGTCACGTGCTGTCACATGTAGCCCCGCCTCAAAAAAAAAGCAAAATTAAAAATTTGCACAACGTGGACATGTGACATATCAAAACACTCAGCACAATGAGGGGAACCGCCCCACGGGTATTATGGTCATGTCACGTGACGTCACGTGATGTCACATGTAGCCCCGCCCCAAAAACAAGCAAAATTAAAAATTTGCACAACTTGGAGATGTGACATATCAGAACACTCAGCACATTGAGGGGAACTGCCCCACGGGTATTCTGGTCATGTCACGTAACGTCACGTGTAGCCGCGCCCCCAAAACTAGCCAAATTAAAAATTTGCACAATATGGACATGTGACATATCAAAACACTCAGCACATTGAGGGGAACTGCCCCACGGGTATTCTGGTCACATCACGTGACGTCACGTGTAGACCCGCCCCCAAAAGTAGCCAAATCAAAAATTTGCACAACATGGACATGTGACATATCAACCACTCAGCACATTGAGGGGAATTGCCCCACGGGTATTCTGGTCACGTCACGTGACGTCACGTGTAGCCCCGCCCCCAAAACAAGCTAAATCAAAAGTTTGAACAACATGGACATGTGACATATCAAAACACTCAGCACAATGAGGGGAACTGCCCCACGGGTATTCTGGTCACATCATGTGACGTCACGTGCTGTCACATGTAGCCCCGCCTCAAAAAAAAGCAAAATTAAAAATTTGCACAACGTGGACATGTGACATATCAAAACACTCAGCACAATGAGGGGAACCGCCCCACGGGTATTATGGTCATGTCACGTGACGTCACGTGATGTCACATGTAGCCCTGCCCCAAAAACAAGCAAAATTAAAAATTTGCACATCTTGGACATGTGACATCAAAACACTCAGCACAATGAGGGGAACTGCCCCACGTGTATTCTGGTCACGTCACGTGACGTCACGTAAGGTCACGTGTAGCCCTGCCCCCAAAACAAGCGAAATCAAAAATTTGCACAATGTGGACATGTGACATATCAAAACACTCTGCACATTGAGGGGAACTGCCCCACGGGTATTCTGGTCACGTCACGTGACTTCACGTGTAGCCCTGCCCCCAAAACAAGCGAAACCAAAAATTTGCACAACATGGACATGTGACATATCAAAACACTCTGCACATTGAGGGGAACTGCCGCATGGGTATTCTGGTCATGTCACGTAACGTCACGTGACGTCACGTGAAAATTTAAAATTTGCACAACATGGACATGTGACATATCAAAACACTCAGCACAATGAGGGGAACTGCCCCACGGGTATTCTGGTCATGTCACGTGACGTCACGTGTAGCCCCGCCCCCAAAACCAGCGAAATCAAAAATTTGCACAACATGGACATGTGACATATCAAAATACTCAGCACATTGAGGGGAACTGCCCCACGGGTATTATGGTCACATCACATGCTCATGTCTGCTCACCTCCAAAAGTATTGGCACCCTAGTTGTCCAGCAGCTTTCACAATATTTCTGTCCACTCGCCTCCAAAATGCACCGGCCTTTGCGAATACTTGCACCGTCAAAGCCAACATCAAAGTTTGTCGCGACGAACTTTACAAATCTAGTTAATTTTAATTTATTTTATTGATTGAATGAGCCATAATTTGCATAAAGATTATTTTGTATTTTTGTCTGTCTGATTGTTGTCTTGTGTTAAAAAATAAATCAGACGTTACTCAACAGTTACTCAGTACTTGAGTAGTTTTTTCACCAAGTACTTTTTTACTCTTATTCAAGTAATTATTTGGATGTCTACTTTTTACTTTTACTTGAGTCATATTATTCTGAAGTAACAGTACTTTTACTTTACAATTTTTGGCTACTCTACCCACCTCTGAAGGTGGGGCAGACGCGTAACGACAACAATAACAATAACACATGTCCAGAAGTCCGGGCTGATCCCTGACAGTCATTATAATGCCTTTTAAAATATTAATATTTATGATAAGGTTGTTTCTGTATTATTTCTGTTAACTATACTGATTTATCTCCAAACGTCTCTGTGTTTTGAATATCACCGTCATGTTGATGCTCAGAGCTCATAGCAGCTCGCAGTACTACAACATACTAGTATTCGATTATCCATGACATCTTGACCTCTGCCAGTTTCCTGTTTTTCAGTTTTGATCTGTCTTCAACTTCATTACATGAGAATATAATAAACTAATTATTTTAGATTTATGACAAAAATCCATTAACTGTATTCTTTTGTCAGTAGTGCTGCAGATTTATAGACCTGTTCTGATGAGGCCATATCCATGGTTACAGATCAGTATGATGAGCTCATCTAACAACCTAACAATCTAAAAATCAAAACCGAATCCTTTAAATTACACACTAAAAATTATTTGAAGGTGACTTTATCTTGAACTTGAACGCCCGTCCTGTATTTGAACAGTCATGTCCTGTCCATCTCAGATTTCCATTTCATCTGATTTGTAAAGTAGAGAAAGTAGGCAGTGCTGCTTTGCAGTATGTCATCAAGCCTAAAAAGAGAATAAATAGCAATGCTGGGTCATCAGATACCACAGAACGGATCTGAAAGACACTGAGATACGCTCAGATACAACACTGATAGTTTACCTCCTTCACATTTCAGGTATGTTTTAACATTCTACTCAATTCTTCAGTTATTTCCTACCACTTGATGGGGAAAGTTTTGTAGAGCTTAACATGTGAGAATGCAATATTTGAAGTTAAAAAATAAAAATGCAATATTTGAAAATGCAATATTTGAAGTTAAAAACATTCAATAACCAATAAACATCGAACTGACTCTAGATCTAAAACCTATGTATTAAATATTTGAATGTTCATTGTTCAGTGGAACATTTGATGTAAGAAAAACATTTTTCACTGACTGATCTGTGAGTCTTAATAATCTTAAAGATTCTTAATCATCATAAATTAGGAGCTGTGAACATCTGAACACTTCACACAGGACACAGAGCAGAGTGAAGATTAACTTTAATATTCACTAATGTCTTTCATGTCTTTACATTAATAAATATTTCATTATCAGTTTATCATTCATGATGTTTTATTTGTTGTATTCCTCATGTTTATAAAAGTAATGATGTAATCCATTTTAAAATATGACTATAAATAAATCCTGTACCCAGTCCTGAACATCTGTCCTGAACATCTGTGATATTTGGAAATTGAAATTTAAATATGAATACAATACAGTAAACTCATACTGAACTGTAAAAATGTTAATATTAAATACTAAAATGTTAAATGTGCTACATGATGTGCAGTGTGCAGGTAAAGCATTGTATTTTATTTATAAATAATTATAAATATTTATTAAAACGATGATTAATAATGTAAACCATTACGTCTTCACTTCCCATGTGTTGTAGCACAAATTTATGTCATGAATCTCCCCTCACAGTTGGTACAGCAACTTGCAGCACTACACTGCTGACTTCTGCTTTTGTTCTACATTGTTCTTTATTTGTTTATAAAGCCATGTTTCCTTTGTGTATCATGATCTCACTTGTTTTCAGTTTCCTTACTGATTTATGATCTATGATCTATTTAAACCTTTGTGTGTGTTTTCTTCTTTGTAAAGTCTATTTTCTGTGTTCTCTCTGGTTGTGATGTTACTAATCCTCATTTTCAGTCAGGACCACTACGTAAATGAAGGTTAGCGAGCATACAGTTAGTGTTGTCGGGATGGTTCTGTTCTGGGAGAATTTTCTCTGTCTGTGCGCATGCATGGATGGGGTGGGGAGGCAGCGCTGGGGAATGAATAGACCCCCAAAACAAAACCGTATGCCAAAGGAGACCGCCCAACATAACTGATGCGTGGTGCCGTAGACCGCAAAACACGATCGGGGCATATTGGCCGAGCAAGCGGCATGTGATGTGCGAGGCTGGGTCGGAGCTAGGCGTGGGTCGTGGGAAAAGGGAGTACTAGGTGCCCCACCGCAAGATAGACTACAGGAGTTGGGGTCCACTAGCTAGTGGAGATGTGGAGGATGCGTCGCCCTGTGCTGGCTTTGCAGCGTTATCGTGACAAGCTTGTTGCTAAAACACATACGCCCCTACCGCGCGATATGACAACACATGTTGCATACCCACTAAACTATAGTGGAGACGGCAGGGGAAGCGTCACCCAGGGCGAGCTTTGGCCGAAATTTTTATTTATTTATTTATTTATTTATTTATTTATTTATTTGTGATTCCCCGAATGGCAGCTTTGCACCGGAGGCTCCCTAGCCAAGCACAGGCATCAAACGGCTTTGTTTATTTATCTTTCGACGGGGTTGGTGTCCACTACCTGGTGAAGACAGCGAGGAGGCGTCGCCCCAGGCTGGCTTGTGGCATAGTCGCAACAAAGTTTGTTGCTGAGCCATACTCCCCTGCCGGACGATATTACAACGAGCATGTTGTATATCCACTAGCCATAGTGGAGACGGCAACGAGCATGTTGCAGAGCATTTGCCGAGGCGGATCGTGAGAGGAACTGCGCATGTAGGCCGCAGCAGCCAATCGACCTACCCGGCATGTCTTTGGACCGGGGGAGGAAACCGGAGTACCCGGAGGAAACCCCCGAGGCACGGGGAGAACATGCAAACTCCACAGAACCCCCAACCCTGGAGGTGTGAGGCAAACGTGCAAACCACTAAGCCACCGTGCCCCCCGTTGGATCGCAGCAGCAGCGATGCGTAGGTGCACTCGAAGGTGAGAATTTAAAGTAGGGAAATTACGGAAGTTGTGCTGGATTGGTGCGCCTTGTGGACAGCTTACTGCGTGGCCTGCCTGAACTAACGCGATGCTTGGTTTGTGTTCTCTCTGGTTGTGATGTTATGAATCCTCATGTTCTGTGTTCTCTCTGGTTGTAATGTTACTAAGCCTCATGTTCTGTGTTCTCTCTGGTTGTGATGTTACTAATCCTCATGTTCTGTGTTCTCCCTGGTTGTGATGTTACTAATCCTCATGTTCTGTGTTCTCTCTGGTTGTGATGTTACTAATCCTCATGTTCTGTGTTCTCTCTTCTATGTTTTCATCATAGCCTGTGTTTCACTGTGTGACCATAGCCTGATTCAGACCTACTGATTCCCTGCTGTTCTTGACCTGTTGTAACATAGGTTTGTTCTGTATTTCATGTCTCTGTGTTCTGTATTTCATGTCTTTTATTTTGTAACCTATTTCTTGTGTCTTGCTTACCTTGCCCTGATGTTCTCCTGCCTTGTGTATGTGTCATATTCCCATTGGTTGTTGTTAGTCATGTGTTCCAGTTCTTGTTTTTCATCGGTTCCCTGTATGTATGTATTTAACCCTGAGTGTTTCCTATGTTCTTTATCAGTTGTTGTTCCTTTATGGCAGTAGTGTGTGTAGTTGTGTCATTGCCGGTCCCTGGATTACTTTTTCGGTTAAATAAAATCTGTACATGCACTTGGATCCTCGGCCTCATCGTTCTATGTTTGTTTCACCTGTCTTTGATCTTTCTTTGGATTTGTTTTCAGACATAATGAAAGATCTCCTGTACTTCTGTGCATATTGAAACCATAAAAAGGGAAAAAGTAACGGGAGAAGGATGAAGAAACACACACACGCACTCTTGCCTTCACTCATCTGTATCGAATGAACATTTAACGATGTATATAAGAAAACATACATTTCAACATTTGTGCACTCATCAGATTTAGAACCAAAGTCACAAACACCTTCTTAACGCTTTCTAAATTATCCTTTTAACTAACTTACCATATGTAATTTGAATTGTTTTAAACAAAGTTATCAAATGACATTTTAAATACTCCTTTTTTAAATGACTTCTCACATAACACTAGAATTAATTATACTGTTAACAGTGTTAATTGTCTCAGCATGACATAAGCTCACCCTTGTAGTGTTAAATACACAAACTTTACTGCAAAATATGTAATGTGAACGTAGCAGTAACTAACTTAAACACCAACGACAGAGTAAACACTCATAGTGTGGGACTACACATATTCTCAGTTCTCACAGAACTCTTTAAACAATGCAAAAATATCTTTTACTCATATAAAAGCACAAGAACATAACAAAGTGTATTATTAACATGGTGTTAAGCTCTACATTGCTTTACGAGTGGTGACTACCTTAAAAAGGGAAAAAGTAACGGGAGAAATATGAAGAAACACACACATGCGCTCTTGTCTTCACTCGTCTGTATTGAATGAGGAAGAGGCACACGCGCAAGCAATTCCACTCCCCCTACCGAAGCCCCAAGGCATCACCAACACATCGACAAGTAATCAACCCATACAGACAAGGATCAACATTATCTGCATTCCACTTCTTAATATTACTCGTCTAATTTTTAACAGTGACAAACTTAATACACATTCTAATACAACTATTAATATAACAGACTATTGTAAATTAAATAATGAATTAAACACACTTGTCACATGCACATGTCCTACCTCTGGTCTTCTGCCAATTTGAAATAAACTAAACTTTAATATGAACTTAGAAAAACATTGTTTGAGGAATGATATACATTCAATACTTACATTATTAACTGAACTGTGATATGGTACTAACAGTTATCAGTTTTACTGCTGATCAGCACTGCTGAGGGATTTTAATCACATTTCTTTTGTCTTAGTGAGTTTATCTACACATCAGTAATGGAGCAGCATCTGTTTATACTCCTGTTTTTCACAGGTGAGGGAATATTTCATGGTAAAATGTTTTAGTATGAAATTATGCAATTAAAGCAGAAAATTATAGAAATAATCATTTTATTAAGCAAAAATATTCTAGCAGGGCTAATGTTGCAAAAAATGTTTAAAATTTATCCACAGTTCCTCTCGTCCTGTCTGTCCCTCGTCAGAACTATCTGATCCAGCAGGGGAAAAACTGGAGTGATGCTCAGGCTTACTGCAGAGCCACACACACTGACCTGGCTATCATTGACAGTAATGACAACATGGTCCGACTTCAGAATGAAGCACAGAGACATCAATTCAGTTTCAATGCTTGGATTGGACTCTACAATGACATCAACAGCTGGTGCTGGTCCATGGGGAATTTTACAGTGGGAAGCACAAGATGGCATTCCGGTGAACCTGACAACAATGGTGGACATCAAGAGTGTGGTGCGATAACGCCTGTGGGTTTGTCAGACATTTCCTGTACTGCACTATTCCCTTCTGTTTGTTTTGATGGTACGAATCTACATATTGCTCACCCTTTTTGCTATTTTTAAGTGGGAAATGTTGTTTTGTTATAAAAATTGTTTTTTTTTTATTCTCACAGAAAGTTATCAGAGGTATATTTAATTTAATTTTAGAAACATTAACATTAATACTCACATTTCATCATGTGCTTTTATTCTCACAGTCAGTAAAACTGGAAATCAGAGGTACATTTACATTTCTACTACTATGTCATGGCTTGAAGCTCAGACCTACTGTAGACAGCATCACACAGACTTGGCCAGCTCAAGAGATGCAACTGAAGACTCAGTTATAAAGGGACTGATATCAGGCTGGACTTGGTTTGGTCTGTTCAGAGACTCCTGGAAGTGGACAGACCAAACCAATTTCTCTACCATCAGATGGATGACTGGAAAACCTGATAATGCCCTAAAGAATGAAAACTGTGGTTATATAAATAACGGTCAGGCTGCTGATGCTCTGTGTTCAGACATAATGCCTTTCTTCTGTTACTCAGGTGAGTTAATAATTTATTCAGGCTTACATTTAGTCAAATTAAAATGAGTCCACAACTGTATGATGAATTGTGTGTTATTGTTTGTGTTTCTGCATTTAGATATCAAGGTACAACAAACACTAAGAGTGAAGGTTCGATCTGATAAGGATGTGAATGATCCTGCAGTGATGACGGCCATCTTGGAGCAGGTGGGTCTCATCCTCCACAAGACTTATAATGTACATTTCCCAGTATTCATCAAACTCTGACACATATAAACGTATTGTAATTAGATTCTGACTGTTGTATTCAGTTTCTGTATCATTTCCTACAGGTGAGTCTCTATCCTGCATTATTTAGTAATAAAAGTCTTATTCTGTTCGTCAGATCAACCAGAAACTGAAGGATGATTTGGGGACAGAGAACATCACAGTGAAATGGCGTAAACAACCAGATGGAGTTGTGTTTCACAAGCTGAAAGAAGAAGAAAAATACTACATTAGTAAATAATAAGTGTGACCTCTAAATCTGTTACCTCTAAGTTATCTTTAAGGTACCTTTAGATCAATGCTAATTTTGGATTAACTGTTTAGCTGTTATATGTACATATATTTGCATAATACATATATGGTAAATCTATTTCTATAACTAGTAGTCAATAAGTAATGTATATTAAATGACTGTTTTATTTGGTCCGGATAAGGGTGTTTGCTAAATGCCATAAATGTAAAGGTAAATATAAGAGATACAAGTCAGGCTCTCGTTCACCATATTCTAAAGTGGATTATTTTCATACAAAGCCAAAAATGGACCAGCTCCCTCAAGCCCCTTGCATTTATCTTCATGAAATACTTGCACTTGCACTTTCCTCCCTGTTTGTTGTATATGTGGAAGAAAAAAACGAAGGGCAGTGGGGGACTGGGACTGGGGACGAGTTGTCCATGAACCAATGTACAATTGGTCGTCTAGTAGCTCTAGATTTACTAAACCTGCGCAAATTTGCGTAAAATCCTTGGACCTCACACCTACAAGCACCCCTACAGCTCCATTGTTCTCCTGCTTTTATTGTGCAAAAACCCCCATTACCTGTGAGGCCTGGCACATTTGCATTTGTTTACTCAGAGTAGCTCAGATCCAAGGCAGGCCAAACCTCTATGTGTGACATGGACACTGTCCCAGTGCACACTGAAGGTCCTGATTTGAGGCAGCCACCAGGACAACATCATCTGCAAAAAGCAAAAGCAAAAGTAGACCGTTTCTCTAAAATGTTGATTCATACCCCTTAAGGGTCTGCCCACAGCCATGGAAAGTGCAGAGCTGTTATTTCAGCATCTGTTCCGATATTTCGGCCTACCCAAAGATATAGTGCCTGACAGAAGTCCTCGGTTTGTTTCCAGGGTATGGAAATTGTTCTTCAAACTCCTAGATGTGATCGTCAGTCTCTCTTCCGGTTATCACCTGCAGTCCAATGGCCAAACTGAACAGAAGATCCAAGAGGTTAGCCGTTTTCTCCGAACCTTCTGCCATCATCACCAGAACTCTTGGAGCCAGTTTCTCCCATGGGTCGAGTACGCACAGAACTCCCTACGTTAGCAAACCACCGGCCTAACCCCTTTGCAGTGCATGCTTGGCTACCAACCTCCCATGTTCCCCTGGACAGAAGAGCCATCAGAAGTCCCGTCTGTCCAGCACTGGTTAAAAGAAAGCGAGAGGGTTTAGAACTCAGTGCATCATCATCACCTGCAGGGGGCTGTCAGGCGCCAGCAACAGCAGGCGGATTTTCGTCATGCCCCGACACCCAACATCAAGGTCGGGGACAGGGTCTGTCTGTCCACAAATAATATCTGCCTACACCTACCCTGCAAAAAGCTGAGTCCATGGTTTATTGGTCCATTTGTCGTTGTGAAGGAGGTCAATCCGGTATCCTTTGAGCTCCAACTCCCCTCGCACTACCGAATTCACCCAGTTTCCATGTCTCTTCTCTTAAATTGTATCACTCACCTGTCTCTCCTTCTCCCCTCACAGGACCTGGCAAAGAAGCCCCCCCCTCTCGAAGAGAATCACGCCGTGTACACTGTCCCGCAATTCCTGGACTCCAGGTGCCGAGGTGGCAGGTTAGAATATCTTGTCGACTGGCAGGAATTCTGCCCAGAGGAATGCTCATGGGTCCCCGAGAATGACATCTTGGACCCCGAACCCCTCCGTGACTTCCACACTGCCCACCCCGACAAGCCCACACCCCGAAGTAGAGGCCACCCACGTCGGCACCAGAGGTCGAAGGGGTCCTCAGGAGTGGACCCTCGGGGGGGTACTGTCACAGAATCGCCAGGTTCTCCCCTCACACAGCAAACCAGATAACCACATAAAAGACACTCACACACACACATTGTCCGGTCTTGTAAGCACTAGCTGCTGATGCACGCTGTGTCTACTAACCTGACTCTTTATCTCTCTTTATCAATAGTTTGCCAAGTTCATCGTCCATCCATGGATCTAATCTTCGTGGGTCGGCTTCCAGTGTTCCCGCGTGTGTGTGTTGGAGCTTCACCTGCACTGTTGCACCCTCGCTCACTTCATTCACCTCAGTTTATCAGTAAACTGTTATTTTACGTAATCTCTTTCTCCGTTGTCTTCTCACCTTGACTTTTTATACAAGAAGTAATGGTTTTAATTATTAATCATATTTTAATAAATATTTATAATTATTTATAAATAAAATACAATGCTTTACCTGCACACCACATGATGTAGCACATTTAACATTTTAGTATTTAATATTAACATTATTACAGTTCAGTTGTATTACAATACAGTTGTATTCATATTTAAATTTGTATTTCTAAATATCACAGATGTTCAGGACAGATGTTCAGGACTGGGTACAGGATTTATTTATAGTCACATTTTAAAAGGATTACATCATTACTTTTATAAACATGAGGAATACAACAAATAAAACATCATAAATAATAAAATGATAATGAACTATTTATTAAACTAAAGACTGGAAATACATTAGTGAATAAGAAAATTCATCTTCACTCTCCTCTGTGTCCTGTGTGAAGTGTCTAATTTATGATTATTAAGAATCTTTAAGATTATTAAGACTCACAGATCAGTCAGTGAAAAATGTTTTTCTTGCATCAGGTTTAAACTAAGCAAGAACGTTTCACTGAACCATGACAACATTTAAATATTTGATACTGTTTTTCATGAGTTATAGTGACTGTTAAAGTTAATTAATACATTTACATTTACAGCATTTGGCAGACACGCTTATCCAGAGCGACGTACATAAGTGCTTAAATCTCTAACATTGAATACATTAATGCTGGTTCACTAGGTTAAATACTTAGATACCATGAGTTTAAAACATTTGTTCAAAGTTACAATGAAAAAAGGTCAAAGTTTTTTTTTTTTTTTCAAATGCAAAATAGCCAGTGACTCAGCTGTCCGGACCTCTAGGGGAAGTTCATTCCACCACCTTGGTGCCAGAACAGAGAAGAGTCTTGTAGTATACTTGCCTCTTACCCTGAGAGATGGTGGAACCAGTCGAGCAGTGCTGGTAGATGGGAGGGTGCGGGGTGCAGTGCGAGGAATGATGAGGGTTTGAGGTAAGAGGGATCTGTTCCATTTTTGGCTTTGTAGGCAGCATCAGTGTTTTGAATCGGATGCGTGCAGCTACCGGAAGCCAGTGGAGGGATCGCAGCAACGGGGTGGTATGCGAGAACTTTGGCAGGTTGAAAACAAGCCAGGCAGCTGCATTTTGGATCATTTGCAGAGGACGTATTGCATTCATAGGTAGACCTACCAGCTGTGTGTTGCAGTAATCCAGTCTTGAAATGACAAGAGACTGAACAAGTACCTGAGCAGTCTGTGGTGACAAAAATGGCCGAATTCTTCTAATGTTGTAGAGAAGAAACTGACATGAGCGAGTCACATTAGCAACATGAGAGGAAAAGGACAGTTGATTGTCCATGGTTACCCCAAGGTTGCGAGCTGTGGCTGAAGGGGAGATCAGATCTTTGTGCAAAGATATAGCAAGATCATGACCTGGGGATGAATCACCTGGGATGAACAGTAGTTCAGTTTTACTAGGATTGAGCTTTAACTGATGAGCAGTCATCCATGATGAAATTTCTGCCAGACATGCTGAGATCCGGTCAGAAGCTGTGGCATCTGAGGGTGGGAAAGAGAAGATAAGTTGTGTATCATCAGCATAGCAGTAGTAAGAGAACCCATGTGAGGAAATAACTTCACCAAGTACTGAGCCCTGTGGGACGCCAGTGGAGAGTCTGCGTGGAGCAGATGTCACTCCCCTCCATGTTACCTGATACGAGCGTCCTTCCAGGTAGGAAGCAAACCATTCCCAAGCTGATCCGCAAATCCCAAGACTCTTGAGGGTGGATAAGAGAGTCTTGTGGTTGACCGTATCAAACGCTGCTGAAAGGTCAAGGAGGATAAGGACGGATGACAGTTTGGCTGATCTAGCAGCATGTAGTTTCTCAGAGACATCCAAAAGGGTTTTCTCTGTAGAGTGAGCTGCTTTAAAGCCAGACTGGTTGGGATCTTGGAGGTTGTTCTGTGAGAGATAGACAGACAGTTGATTATAGACAATGCGTTCAAGAATTTTTGAAAGAAATGAGAGAAGTGATACCGGTCTGTAGTTACTGATGTCTGATGGATCCAGAGCAGGTTTCTTTAGGATGGGAATAACCCTTGCTCTCTTGAAAGTAGTTGGTACCTGACCAGATGCTATAGATCTATTGACGATAGTGGAAATGAAGGGCAAAAGGTCTTGCGAGATGGTCTGGAGCATAGTGGTAGGGAGCGGATCCAATGGGCAGGTGGTAGGATTGTAGGACTGGATGAGTTGTAAAATCTCTTCTGCTGCCACAGTTGAGAAACTATAATAATATAGTAACCCACGTAAGGCTGCTGGACCAGACAACATTCCTGGCAGGGTGCTCAGGGAATGTGCAGAACAGCTAGCGGATGTCTTTACTGACATCTTCAACATTTCCTTGAGCAGCGCCATTGTTCCTACATGCCTCAAAACTACCACCATCGTTCCTGTCCCAAAGAAGTCTACAGTGTCCTGCCTCAATGAATATCGTCCCGTCACATTTACACCCATAGTTATGAAGTGCTTCGAGAAGCTTGTCATGAGGCACATCAAGACCCAGTTACCACCCTCACTGGACCACCTACAGTTCGCGTATCGTCCAACCCCTCCACAGACGATGCCATTGCCACAGCCCTCCATTTAGTCATCATCCACCAGGAAAATAAAGACACTTATGTACGAATGCTGTTCGTTGACGTTAGCTCAGCATTCAACACAATCATCCCTCAGCACCTGATTGGGAAGCTGAGCCTGGGACTAAACACTTCCCTCTGCAACTGGATCCTGGACTTCCTGACTGGGAGACCTCAGTCAGTCCAGATCAAGAACATCATCTCCAGTACCACCACACTGAACACTGGAGCTCCTAAGGGCTGTGTGCTCAGTCCACTGCTGTTCACCTTGCTGACTCACGACTGTGCAGCAATGCACAGATCGAATCATATTATCAAGTTCGCCGATGACACGATCGTGGTGGGTTTCATCAACAAGAATGATGAGTCAGAATACAGAGAGGAGGTGCAACAACTGCCTGGTGTAGAGCCAACAACCTTTCTCTGAATGTGGATAAAACTAAAGAGATGGTTGTTGACTTCAGAAGAGCACAGAGTGAACACTCTCCGCTGAACATCGACGGATCATCTGTAGAGATCGTCAAGAGCACCAAATTTTTTGGTGTTCATCTAGCGGAGAACCTCACCTGGTCACTCAATACCAGCGCCATCACCAAGAAAGCCCAGCAGCATCTCTACTTAATGCGAAGGCTAAGAAAGGCACATCACTGGGGTTTCTCTTTCCTCTATCATGGACACTTACACCACACGCTGCATCCGCAAAGCCAACAGCATTGTCAATGACCTCACACACCCCTCACACATACTCTTCACCCTCCTGCCGTCTGGAAAAAGGTACCAAAGCATTCGGGCCCTCACGACCTGACTGTGTAATAGTTTCTTCCCACAAGCCATCAGACTTCTCAATAACTGAACTGAACTTTACTGAGTACAACATACACACATCATCTATATGGACTGCATAGACCCTCACAAAACACACAGACACATCATACTGTTTACATGCTGCTTACAATCCATCAAACTGTTTACATGCTGTTTTGCACACTTTTTTCTGCTGTTTTTGCACAAACCGTCCAACATTTCAGCGGTTTTTGCACATATTGTACAATATCTCATCCATTTCACACATACTGTACAATATTTCAGTCATTTTCTGTTTTTTGCACAACTCTATACAGTATATTATCCCAATGACCTGCTGCTAAGAAACTGTGTTCATTCTAATGTTACTGCACAAAATTTTGTTTGAACATTCAGTATGTACACTGGTCGGTCGGCACTGTTTCTGTTACTGTTTACTGTCTTTTGTGTATTGCATTTTTTTGTACTTTTTGTATTGTCTTGTAACTTTTTGTCTACACTGTCTTTTGTCCTGCACTGTCTTGTCTGTCTTGTCCTGCACTGTTTGCACCAGGTTGCACAGTTGCACTTTATGTGGCTAAGACTACTTACATGTCCTTAGCCCTGTCTTTGTTTTATGTAGCACCATGATGCTGGAGAAACGTTGTCTCATTTCTCTGTGTACTGCAACAGTTATATATGGTTGAAATGACACTCTCACTCACTCACTCACTCACTCACTTTCTACCGCTTATCCGAACTACCTCAGGTCACGGGGAGCCTGTGTCTATCTCAGGCGTTATCGGGCATCAAGGCAGGATACACCCTGGATGGGGTGCCAACCCATCGCAGAGCACACACACTCTCATTCACTCACGCAATCACACACTACGGACAATTTTCCAGAGATGCCGGTTGAAATGACAATAAAAGCTTATTGACTCTTGACTTGACTTGACAATTAATTATATTTGTTTGTTGGTTATTGAATGTTATTGAATTTTTATTAAACTCTGTATTTACTTTCAAATATTGTAATTCCACATGTTAACCCTCTGGGGTCTTTGGCGCATTTTTTCCTCTTCAACGTGAAATCCACTTAAAATACTCTGTCATTCATAATCATACACATACAGGTAATACGTCATTCGAAACTGTGAAGCGTCTACTTTTATTTGAGTGCCTTCATAATAACAACAAAACGCTGTGCTTTTGGCAAATAAAGAAAATAACCAGGGTGTGCATTCAGACATCTCTGTCTACTTGACCATCTTCCTGAAACACGTTACAAATAGGAACTGATAAGCCAATACTTATCACATGAACATGATATATATGTCTAATGAAAGCCCGAAATGTCTACTTTTAAATGAGGTAACTAAAATTGAAAGCAAATATTGTCTTTTTGTGTAATCTGTATGTAAGTAAAGAGCGGTACAGTTCCATTAACAGATTAATTAACAGTTAACAGATTCCATTAAAGATTAAAAAAGAATCCATTAAAGATTCCATTAAAGATTTAGAGCCATGTTGTATTGGTCATATACAATATTGTTACTTTATTATTTATTTTAAGCATCTGTCTTGTAGTATAGTGTCTGTTTGCTCGGTCTCTTGCCTGGCACTGTTTGCACTAGGTTGCACACATGCACTTTATGTGGATTTTAGGATTTTTTTGTACTTATCTCTTGTCTGGCACTGTTTGCACTAGTTAAATATTCTAAATAAACTACAAACACAAAATATACACATTTATTTTGTCCTCACATTCTTTCTTTTAACTCTCAGTCACACACTTACCTGTAAGGCTCATTATGCAGCTCATTATGCAGGCCTTTGTCTTTGCAGGTGTGAATTACATTAATATGCATGGTAGTTGATGCCTACTTCCATATGCCCTTTTGAAACATTCGGGTAATTTCCCCTTATTTCCCCTTACACCAGACGTCTGACATTATGTCCCAAAGTTATATTTGAATCATTACTCATTTATATTACCTTTCTAATTTCCTGTTATTTTCCAGAATCATATTTACTCATATTTACTTTATTTAATTTCCTGTTATTTTCGACCTCAAAACACATTTGTCACTCAGTCTTTCATGACAGACGTCTGGTGGACTTTTAGCGTACTCTTTTCAGCTACAACGAGTATGTTTCCTCATTTCTATTATTGCTACTTTCTACTGCATATAATTTTCTACTGATTATATGTTAATTTTATGAGTTTGGATTATGATTGATTATTGATTATGATAAACATTCTTACTGATATTGGTTATGTTGTATTACTATCTTTGCTAAGCCCTTGCTGTTATAATGTTGCTTTGTGTATAAATGGAGTTCTATGTTAACCCCTTAAGCTTGCTGAACTTATGCCCTAGTTCCTCTATGTCTACCTCCTACAAAAGGTCAGGTAGAATTAATATTTATAATATTAGAATTCAGGTAGGTCAGGTAGATTTAATATTTATAATATTACAATTGGTGTCATAACTAAGAACTAAGGCATGAAAAATATATATATATAATATATAATATATATAAAGGTTCACACTGTCTGCCTGAATGTGTGCAAATGTGTGTAAACAATGCAAGACTGGAGATGACAGTGCAAGACAGTGTAATAGGACAATACACTACACTGCATTAACATACAAAGAGCAGGCTGAAATATGAAATATTATATATGAAATAATAATATATTATATATAATATGAAATATATGCTTGTGGTTTTATTTTAACTCTGTGACCTTCAGAGACTATCCTTTACGTGATAAACTGAGCTGATTATTCGTCTTCTTTTAGGCAAAATGGTTTATGCAAATCACTTAATCCCTTTTCTCTGCATTCCACTGACTTCAAAGTATTCAGCCAAATAATTAAAATTTGAACTATACAGCTGTAATGTGTCTGTCTGTGTTTTCCCCTTGTTTCTGTCTGCCGTCTCTCCCTGATGTTAATTGTTGACCCCGCCCACCTATCTGTTACCATGGACACTAATTACATTCATTCTCTTCCCCAGGTGTTTTGTCTTAGTCCTTGTCTGTCTCTGTTTTGTGATTGGTTCTCGTTCACCATATATACTCTGTCTGTTCACTTCAATGTTGTTGGTCGTTGTTGGTGTGTGCATGTCCGTGTTCCCGTTTCCTGTTTGTTCCGCGTTGCCTGCCTGCCTGTTTGTTTGTGTTTTGTGTATTAAAAACCTTAAACTGCGTTTGGATCCTCACCCGCTTTGTCTCACCGTGTCACTTCATGACAACAGCAAAGGCACTGGTTTTATTCAGGGCACAAGGAGATTTACATTAACATTTACATTTACTACATTTAGCAGATGACCTTGTCCAAAGTGACTTACAAAAGTCCTTTGAAGTCTCTATTGATGAAAACATGGATACTGGTTCACAAGTTCACCATGTGGGTATTTCTGTTGCATCTTTCAGAAATGTAAAAAAATGTAAAAGTTAGAACAAACACTCTGCACTGTATGAATGTTAATCAATAAATATATAAATTAGTTATAATTATCAATTATTTATAATTTAGAATGGTTCTCAGTCGGTTCTCTACTGACACCCAGTACACATAGAAACACACAAAAACACACACACACACACACACACACACACACACACACACACACACATACTAATCAATAAAGTTAATAATTTATTAACAATTTATTATTACTGTTGTTTATTATTTTAAAAGCTCTCTGTTCTTTTCACCTCAAATATTTTGCAAGAACATGCCCTTTAAATGTCTTAATTCTGTTTCAAACACACCGAGCTGCCGCTGTTAAAGAGAAATTTCATTATCTGGCCTTACTGCTTCTCCTTAAGTGAAGTATAAGTCTAATGGTCTTTTGGAGGACTTGTGGGATCTTTGTATATATCAGCACAATGTACACATGCTCATCACGCTAAAAACTCCATGCCGACATTATTGTAGAAGTTTGCTGGTTTACTTCGATAGTTCATATTAATAGGTTACATGACTTTGACATGTCTATAGTCTGTGTGTAAGGAACTCAATGACTAAAGGAACTCAAGAAAGCATTTCTAAACTCAGTATCATTTTGATTGTGGCAGGAGATAGCACTAAGGGTACTGTACAATATGGCCCAGTGGTCAGAGGGAGTAATACAGCATAAAAATGTAAGTGAGCATAATCAGGCAGTGATTCAATTTAGTTCAATTAAATTTTACTTGTATAGTGTTTTTAACTCTGGACATTGCTCAAAGCAAATATACATAAATAAAAAAAATAGACTAGAAATTACAGGAGTAGAAATACATTTATATTTATCCCTAACAAACAAGCCTGAAAGTTAGGGTTAGGGTTAGAGACCACCTTGGAATACCAGGTGATGTAAGCTTTTGACACAGGCCTTCATTTAACTTCAAAGTGCTAGTTCAAGTATTTTATAAAGAAGTAGGTCTTCAACTGTTGTTTGAAGATAATCAGTGACTCAGCTGTCCAGACTAGAAAAGAACCAGAACAGAAAAGAGTTTTTTAGTATACTTGCCTCATACCCTGAGAGATGGTGGAACCAGTTGTGCATTGGTAATAGAGCGGAGGGTGCAGGGTGCAGTGTGAGGAGTGATGAGGGCTTTGAGGTCAGAGGCAGCTGTACCGTTTTTGGCTTTGTAGGCCAACAACAGTGTTTTGAATCTGATTTGACAGCTCAATATCATTTCATAGATTTAAATGGTGACTACTATAAACAAACTAAGGTAATGTTCAGTGCTCTGCAAGGTTCTGCCTTAGCCCCGTTGCTTTCTCCCTATATATGCTTCCCGTTGGTGCAATTATTCAGAAACATGGTATTGGCATCCACTGTTATGCTGATGGCATGCTGCTATATGTTGCAGCTAAGCCAGATGTGAGTCACCAGCTTAATAAGATTGAAGATTGTGTGAAGGACATTAGACGGTGGATGCTTATTAACTTTCTCCTGCTTAACTCTGACAAGACAGAAGTGCTTTTACTAGGTCTACAGACAGCCAGAAGTAAGCTTTCTGATTACAGAATAACTCTGGATTGTCTTTCTATTACATCATGTGCAGCATGATGCACTCGCTTAAAGCTCACATAAATAATATCACAGGGGTAGCCTTCTTTTATATCAGAAATATTGCTAATACAAGAAATATGATGTCAATTCATGATGCAGAGACATGCATTTGTTACCTCTAGGTCAGATTATTGTAATTCTTTACTGTTTGGATGTTCCAGTAGGAGCATAAACAAGCTCCAGGTAGTCCAGAGGTAGAATGCAGCAGCTAGAGTTCTGACTAGATCCAGAAGATATGAAATCATCAGCCCTATCTTATCCTCAATGCATTGGCTCCCAGTCAAGTTTCACATTGATTATAAAATACCATTAGTATAAAGCACTTAATGGTCTCACACCACAGTACGTGAGTGATCTTTTATTTTAGGATGATCTGTCATGCCTACTTTGATCAAAAGGAGCAGGCTGTTTGGTAGTACCTCAAGTACAAAAGGCCACAGCAGGGATTAGAGTTTTTTTCTCACAGAGCACCACAGACTTCCAATTAGTGTTCGGGACTCAGACACATGTGTGTTTAAGTTCAGTCAAAAACATATTTGTTTAGTCTAGCTTTTTATCAATAGCTTTTCTTAGGTAAAGGAGTAGATCTGGAGGGTTCATGTGTATGCAGAAATGTAAAAAAGCCCTAAGATCGAAGACTATAAAAGATATTACAAAACCAAGCAGAGGGTTTATAGTGTACTGTTATGACTACAATGCTCAGATTTGCAGCAGCAGAAGCCTGTTCTAAAGAGACTGACGATTCTGTCTGAAAGAAGTGGGGGACAGCAACATTCTTTGTTATGATTACTAGGCACATTTAGGTCTTGACAATGATGTTCACAACATCCCCCATAGGAATGAGCGTTACATTTAATTTAGAGACATTTCATTGGTTAATGCCACGTTTCATGTCTTAATGCCAGCTGTTACGCTGAGCACTGTGCCACCTGGTGGATCAATCCGTTATTGCAACAGATGCGTGTAGGGGGCGTGAATAAGGCATTAACTACGTCAGAGCGGGGGAACAAGAGCATTGTAGCACTCCTTGTGGATGTCTGGCAGAATCACACAGTGATGGTGCAGTAGTCAAACAGCAATTCTGAGCTGCTGCATCTGTATGCAGAGATCTGCTCATAGTCTAGCCTTAGGTCGTCGCGGGTCTTCCATGACCCAAAGCATACATAAAAATTGGTCCAACAGTTCATGAAGGATACCAAAACTAAGGTCCTGGAGTGGCCCGCACAGAGCCCAGACCTCAATCCTATTGAGCATCTGTGGCAAGTGTTCAAAGTGAATGTCCATGCATGGAAACCATGCTTCTTCCAATTTGCAATGGAAGAATGGGCTAAAATCCCTCAGGAGACATGTGCCAACCTAGTAAAGAACTACTCTAAGAGGTTGTTGTCAGTTGTGGCTCAGAAAGTTACACTATTGACTATTAATGACTAGGGGCTAATAATTTTGGACGTTTTATTTTTGCCCTTTCTTGTTTTAACTCACTATTTCAATTAAATATCCTAATCAAACTTAGTGGACATTTTGTCTTTGTTATTTTGGAAACAAATATACTATAAAACACTTGTTGTTAATGGTCATTTCCATGAAGAAATCAAGAGTTTTGTCTAATTTCATGAGGGGGCTAATAATTTTGGCCTCAACTAAATATATATATATATATATATATATATATATATATATATATATATATATATATATATATATATATATATATATAATTTATATATAATAAAATGCTGTTTTTAGTGTTGGAATGTGTTTTGTAACAGCGGAAGTTGTGTATGTAACTGAGGGAATACAGTGCCACGTTATCTGTTTAGCATAGAGGTTGGCCTGTTAAGCATGGTTGCTAATTCTGTGTGTGTCGGAATGTTTAGCAGGGGCAGGCAACTGAGTGTCCAACGGTTTATAACTGCATGTTTCCAATTTATGCAGGTATGGAACCATTTCTTTGTTTTCTTTGTGCATAACTTTGTGTTAGATTTTATATATATATCTTGAGATGTTGGTATAAGTGCTTAATGTATTTCATACTGTCAATGTATATTTTGTTAGTTCTGATACATATGTGATAAGTAATTGAGTTCTCATAGGTAATTTATATATGGTATTTGTTATTGCGATTTATTGTTATCCTTTATATCTATAAATTTTTATTGTGGAATACAATGTTTCCTGTATTATGAGCTTGCTTCAGTTTGTATGAGGCCTGAGCAGAGCATGCAGGGGCAGGCAACTGAGTGTACAATGGTTTATAACTGCATGTTTCCAATTTATGCAGCAACCTGGATAAAGAACAGCAATTGAACCAGCAGACTGTTTCTGGTCTCTTATTTCACATTTCACAAGAACACAATGCAGAACGGTAGCCAGATACGACACAGAATGGCAGACCGGCTACATTAACATGCAAATATTAAAGTAAACTATTGTCATGATGGCAACCTATCTGTCATCCACCTTCCATGGACTATTGCAGACATAGAGGAGGTAAACAACTCCTTAATCTGAAGGACGTGGGTGGACAGAGATTCGGAGAAGAATTAGAACGATTCTGTTTTCGACCCACTTTCAGTGAACTGAGACGGCTCTTGGGGTCATCAGCTGAGGGTGGTTGTCACACGTCTGCGAATGATGTGGCCAGATGGACCTGTGATTATAAACGTTCCAGACTGGGCTCAAGCTGACAACGCCCAATATTGACTTTGTTGCGTGTTTACACACAGCCTGTGAGACACATTTCCAGCCAGGATGAACATAACACGCATCTACCTGAGTA
Source organism: Tachysurus fulvidraco (assembly GCF_022655615.1). NCBI lineage: Eukaryota > Metazoa > Chordata > Actinopteri > Siluriformes > Bagridae > Tachysurus > Tachysurus fulvidraco. The sequence continues at coordinate 400,541 of NC_062533.1, forward strand.
AACAACAACTCGGAAACTGTCACCTAGTACCTGACACGGCTCACTGATGTCCATAATGTGCACAGTAGGCTCCTGAAACCAGATAACCTGGAGGGTGACTGAGTCAGTGTTTGAGCTGCACTTAAGAAACAGATTCAAACACTTGCATAACCTGTGACACTGGTAAACTGAACCTCATTAAGCAACATGCCATACACACCAAAAAATGTTGAATCAGGGTAGACAGAAGAAGTACAAGAGAGACATACCACCCAAGAATGCTACTTCAGATTGTCACACTCCAGAATCCCTCAAAACGAGGAAGCCACCAGGTAGGTGCAGAGGAAGAGGAGAAAGATGAGGGGGTGCAGCGCAAACGATCACTGGATGAGGGATTGTCCTGAAAGGTGACTGCTGATCAGACACAAAACATGGGAGACTGAACGGAAGTAGAGAATGAGAGAAGCGATCCAGAAGGGTTGGGTGGTTCAAAATTTCAAGTCAAGTCAAGAAGCTTTTATTGTTATTTCAACCATATATAACGGTTGCAGTCCACAGTGAAATGAGACGTTTCTGCAGGATCATGGTGCTACATAAAACAAAGACAGGGCTAAGGACTTAAATAGTCTTAGCCACATAAAGTGCAATTGTGCAACCTGGTGCAAACAGAACCTGTTCCTCATGTGTTCATTGTCCTGTCTATTTAACCGTGCCGCATTGCCTATTGCAGCATCGAATCCTTATGTCGTCATTTGTCTGGTCTGGTATTGTCTGCGTCTTTGTTTAATGTTTTTTAGTTAATAAATCCAGTTTATTTTTACGCTATCCTGCAGTTAGGTCTGTTTTTACCCCTGCGTTGCTGAAAGAAGGATTCCGCCCCAGACCAATGGTTAGGTTGAGCGCTGTAATCAAGTGCTGTGCTTTAACTCTCTACATTTGAATATATTGTCTTCTGGTAAAGTAGGTTCCTGACTTTTGCATACTATCTGATTAACTCACTTTGTTCTAGAGAATCAGAATCAGAATCAGCTTTATTGCCAGGCATGTTTACACATGCGAGGAATTTGTTTTAGTGACATAATCTCCACAGTGTAACAGGATGTCATATGCAGTATAGAAGAAATTGTATGTACACATTTACAGGTGTGAAAATGTGCAGTTTAAATAAACATATGAAATATACATATGCAAATAAGTATACAATATATACAATTTGTATGTACACATGCAATTGTGAAGTGTGCAGTTGAAGTAAACAGTACAGACAATGTGTATGCATGTATGTACAGAGTGCAAGTATGAAATGTGCTATTGAGGTATACATAGTGCAAATATTAGGAGTTGTGTGTTCCATGGTGTTAATTGTTCATCAGATGGATTGCTTGAGGGAAGAAACTGTTCCTATGTCTGGTCGTTCTGGAGCTCAGGGCTCTGTAGCGCCGACCAGATGGTAACAGTTCAAAGAGGGAGTGTGCTGGATGTGAGGGGTCCAGAGTGATTTTCTTTGCTCTTTTGCTCACTCTGGAGGAGTACAGGTCTTGGAGAGTGGGGAGAGTTGTGCCAATGATTCGCTCAGCAGACCGGACTACCCTCTGTAGTCTTCTGAGATCGAATTTGGTGGCTGAGCTGAACCAAACAGTTACTGAGGTGCAGAGGATGGATTCGATCATGGCAGTGTAAAACTGCTTCAGCAAATCCTGTGGCAGGTTGAACTTCTTCAGCTGACGAAGGAAGTACAACCTCTGCTGAGCCTTTTTCACAATGGAGTCAATGTGAATGTCCCACTTCAGGTCCTGGGAGATTGTGGTTCCCAGGAATCTGAATGACTCCACTGCTGTGACAATGCTGTCCATGATGGTTAGTGGGGAAAAAGCAGGGGGGTTTCTCCTGAAGTCCACTATCAACTCCACTGTCTTGAGCGTATTCAGCTCCAGGTTGTTAAGGCTGCACCAGACAGCCAGCCGCTCAACCTCCAGTCTGTAAGCAGACTCGTCACCGTCCTGGATGAGGCCGATCAGTGTGGTGACGTCTGCAAACTTCAGGAGCTTGACAGATGGGTCATTAGAGGTGCAGTCATTTGTGTACAGGGAGAAGAGTAGTGGGGAGAGAACACAGCCCTGGGGGGCGCCAGTGCTGACGGTGCGGGTGCTAGATTTGAGTTTACCCAGTCGCACTAGCTGCTGCCGGTCTGTCAGAAAGCTGGTGATCCACTGACAGACAGAGGAGGGCACGGAGAGCTGGGTTAATTTGGGCTCTAATAGTGATGGGATGATGGTGTTAAAGGCAGAGCTGAAGTCCACAAACAGGATCCTCACATAAGTCCCTGGTCTGTCTAGATGTTGACTGCATCATTCACAGACCTGTTTGCTCTGTAGGCAAACTGCAGGGGGTCCAGTAAGGGTCCCGTGATGTCCTTCAGATAAGCCAGAACCAGTCTTTCAAATGATTTCATGACCACAGATGTTAGAGCCACAGGTCTGTAGTCATTAAGTCCAGCGATTTTGGGTTTCTTTGGGACGGGCATGATGGTGGAGCTTTTGAAGCATGAGGGTACTTCACACAGCTCCAGTGACGTGTTAAATATCCGCGTGAAGATGGGGGCCAGCTGATCAGCACAGGCTTTCAGACAGGCTGGTGAAACACTGTCTGGGCCTGGAGCCTTTCTTCTCTTGGTCTTCCTGAAGACCTGACACACATCATCTTCACTGAAGTAGATTGAAGGTGTGACTGATTCGGGGGTTACGGAAGGTGAGAATTGGGCTTTTTCAAACCTGCAGTAGAACTCATTCAGTACGTCTGCCAGTTGTTGAGTCACCACAGTGCTGGGGGATGGTGTTGTGTAGTTGGTGATGGCTTTCAGACCTTTCCACACTGAAGCAGAGTCATTGGAGGAAAATTGAATCCGTAATTTTTCGGAATAATTCCTCTTTGCCACTCTGATCTCCTTTTCCAGTGTGTATTTGGCCTGATTGTACAAGACTCTATCCCCAGTTCTGTGAGCATCTACTTTGGCCTGACGGAGCTGGCTGAGTTTCACAGTGAACCATGGCTTGTTATTGTTGTAGGTTAAGTGAGTTCTGGTAGGAATACACAAATCCTCACAAAAACTGATGTATGATGTTACAGTGTCTGTGAGCTCGTCCAGGTCAGAGGCAGCAGCTTCAAAAACAGTCCAATCTGTGAGAGCAAAACAGGCTTGTAGATCCTGCTCTGCTTCCTTAGTCCATCTTCTTACAGTCCTTAATACAGGTTTAGTTGTTTTTAGCTTCTGCCTGTAGGTCGGTATCAGATGAACTAAGCAGTGATCAGAGAGTCCTAGAGCTGCCCGTGGGACAGAGTGATATGCATCCTTTATTACATTGTAACAGTGATCCAGTGTGTTACTGTCTCTGGTGGGACATGTAACATGCTGTCTGTATTTAGGCAATTCACGTGAGAGAATCACTTTATTGAAGTCCCCAAGTATTATTACTACAGAGTCCGGGTGTTGTTGCTCACTCTCTGTGATCAGATCAGTGAGTGTCTGTAAGGCAGAGCTCACGTGCGCTTGCGGTGGAATGTAAACACTCACCAGAATGAACGAGGAAAACTCCCGCGGCGAATAGAACGGTTTGCAGTTAATGAAGAGTGTTTCAAGATCTGGACAGCACATCTTCTTTAACACAGTTACATCAGAACACCACCTTTCATTGATGTAAAAACACGTCCCGCCGCCACGCGATCTCCCCGTTGATTCTGTGTCGCGGTCCGCTCTGAAGAGCTGAAAGCCCGGCAGACTTAACGCGCTGTCCGGAACAGAGTCGTTCAGCCAGGATTCCGTGAAACAGAGAGCAGCAGAGTTTGAAAAATCCTTATTTGTCTGGGTGAGCAGAAGGAGTTCGTCTGTTTTGTTGGATAGAGAGCGGAGATTGGCCAGATGAATGCTAGGCAGCGGTGTTTTTAAACCACGCTGTCTGAGTTTCACGAGCGCGCCGGCGTGCTTTCCCCGTCTGCGCGTCCTGAAACGCTTAAACAGCGCAGCTGCTCCTCCAACTACTACTACTAATATTCAGCAAAACGTCCGAATACTCAAAAACCGGAAAAATATCTTGTGGTGTGTGCTGCCGAATGTTCAGCAGTTCATCTCTGGTGAAACTGATCGGGTTTTCTTTGCAGAGAACAGAAAAAACTAACAAAAACAGAACAAACACTGCGGAGCTAAGCACTGAGGCTGCCATTCGCGGCGCCATCTTGGAACAGATGTGGAATAGAGTAGTGTGATTTGAATTTTGTTATATCCATCCATCCATCTTCTACCACTTATCCGGGACCGGGTCGCAGCAGTCTAAGCAGGGATGCCTAGACTTCCCTCTCCCCAGACACTTCCTCCAGCTTTTCCGGCGGAATACCGAGGCGTTCCCAGGCCAGCCGAGAGACATAGTCCCTCCAGCGTGTCCTAGGTCTTCCCCGGGGCCTCTTCCCGGTTGGACATGCCCTGAACACCTCCCCAGGAAGGCCTCCAGGAGGCATCTGGAACAGATGCCCGAGCCACCTCAGCTGACTCCTCTCGATGTGGAGGAGCAGCGGCTCTACTCTGAGCTCCTCCCGAGTGACCAAGCTCCTCACCCGATCTCTAAGGGAGCGCCCAGCCACCCTGCGAAGGAAACTCATTTCGGCCTCCTGTATCCGGGATCGTGTCCTTTCGGTCATGACCCAAAGCTCATGACCATAGGTGAGGGTAGGAACATAGATCGACTGGTAAATAGAGAGCTTCGCCTTGCAGCTCAGCTCTTTCTTCACCACAACAGACCGGTATATCGACCGCATCACTGCAGAAGATACACCGATCCGCCTGTCGATCTCCCGCTCCATCCTTCCCTCACTCGTGAACAAGACCCCAAGATACTTAAACTCCTCCACTTGAGGCAGGAGCTCTCCACCAATCTGAAGGGGGCAAGCCACCCTTTTCCGGCTGAGAACCATGGCCTCGGATTTGGAGGTGCTGATTCTCATCCCCACCGCTTCACACTCGGCTGCAAACTGCCCCAGTGCGCGCTGGGGGTTCTGATTTGAGGAAGCCAACAGGACAACATCATCTGCAAAAAGCAGAGACAAAATCCCGTGGTCCCCAAACCGAACTCCCTCCGGCCCCCAACTGCAGCTAGAAATCCTGTCCATATAAATAATGAACAGGACCGGTGATAAAGGGCAGCCCTGCCGGAGTCCAACATGCACCAGGAACAAGTCTGACTTACTGCCAGCAATGCGAACCAAACTCCTGCTCCTGTCATATAAGGACTGGACAGCCCTTAGCAGAGGGCCCCGGACCCCATACTCCCAGAGCACCCCCCACAGGTCACAACGAGGGACACAGTCGAATGCCTTCTCCAGATCCACAAAGCACATGTGGACTGAGGAGTGTGATCCTCCTGAAGTTGGACCACACCCTCCGGTCCCCCTTCTTAAACAGAGGGACCACCACCCCAGTCTGCCAGTCCAAAGGCACTGTCCCCAACCGCCATGCGATGTTGCAGAGGAGCTTCTCAACTACCTCAGTGACCTGAGCGTGGGGAATCGACGAGTCCACAACTGAGTCCTCGGCCTCTGCTTCCTCAGTGGAAGATATGTCGGTGGGGTTGAGGAGAACCTCGAAGTACTCCTTCCACCATCCGAGAATGTCCCCAGTCGAAGTCAGCAGCTTCCCACTCCCACTGTAAACAGTGTGAGCAGGGCACTGCTTCCTCCTCCTGAGATGCCGGACGGTTTGCCAGAATTTCTTCAAGGCCGACCGATAATCCTTCTCCATGGCCTCACCAAACTCCTCCCATACCCAAGTTTTTGCCTCAGCAACCACCCAGGCTGAAGCTCGCTTGGCCCTCCGGTACCTCTCAGCTTCCTCCGGAGTCCCTCTAGCCAACCAGGCTCGATAGGACTCCTTCTTCAGCTTGATGGCATCCCTTACATCCAGGGTCCACCACCGGGTTCGGGGTTGCCACCACAACAGGCCCCGGAGACCTTACGGCCACAGCTCAGAGCAGCCACGTCGACAATGGAAATGGAGCACATGGTCCACTCGGAATCAATGTCTCCAACCTCCCTTGGGATCTGGTTGAAGCTCTGCCGGAGGTGGGAGTTGAAGATCTCTCTGACAGGAGACCTTCCCAGCAAACCCTTACAGTATGTTTGGGTCTGCGAAGTCTGTCCAACTTCCTCCCCTGCCATCGGATCCAACTTACCACCAGGTGGTGATCAGTTGACAGCTCCGCCCCTCTCTTTACCCGAGTGTCCAAGACATACGGCTGGAGGTCAGATGAAACAACCACAAATTTGATCATCGACCTCTGACCTAGGGTGTCCTGGTGCCACGTGCACTGATGGACACCTTTATGCTTGAACATGGTGTTCGTTATGGACAAACTGTGACTAGCACAAAAATCCAATAACAGAACACCACTCGGGTTCAGGTCGGGGGGGCCGTTCCTCCCAATCACGCCCCTCCAGGTGTCACTGTCGCTGCCCACATGAGCGTTGAAGTCCCCCAGTAGAACGATAGAGTTCCCGGTCGGAGCACTTTCCAGCACCCCTCCAAGAGACGCCAAGAAGGTTGGGTACTCTACACTGCCATTAGGCCCGTAAGCACAAATAACAGTGAGAGACCTATCCTCGATCCGAAGGCACAGGGAAACGACCCTCTCGTTCACCGGGGTGAACTCCAATACATGGCGGCTGAGCTGGGGGGCTATGAGCAAGCCCACACCAGCCCGCGCCTCTCACCGCAGGCAACTCCAGAGTAGTAAAGTGTCCAGCCTCTCTCGAGGAGTTGGGTTCCAGAGCCCAAGCTGTGCATGGAGGTGAGCCCAACTATCTCTAGTCGGTATCTCTCTACCTCCCGCACCAGCTCAGGCTCCTTCCCCCCAGCGTGATGACATTCCATGTCCCTAGAGCCAGATTCCGTGTCTGGGGATTGGGTCGCCGAGGCTCCCGCCTTCGGCTGGCACCCAATCCACAATGCACCGGCCCCTTACGGTTTCTCCTGCAGGTGGTGGGCCCACTGGAGATCGGCCCCACGTCGCTCCTTCGGGCTGAGCCCGGCTGGGCCCCTGTGGGGTAAGACCCGGCCACCAGGAGCTTGCATGCGAGCCCCAACCCCGGGCCTGGCTCCAGGGTAGTGCCCCGGTTGCGCCATACTGGGCGACGTCACGGACCTTGTTTTATTCTTCTTCATAAGGGGTTTTGGGCTTTGTCTGGCCCGTCACCCAGGACCTGTTTGCCTTGGGAGACCCTACCAGGGGCAAAAAGCCCCAGACAACATAGCTCCTAGGACCATTCAGGCACACAAACCCCTACACCACAATAAGGTGGTGGTTTTGTATCATTGTTGATTTTATAGTGTCAGTCTTTGTTGTTCTCTCAGCTGATTAATCAGGAGTAGTTTCAGTCTCCCTTAAGGTGTGAATTGTGGGCAGGGCTTACCCATTTAAATTGAAGGTTCTCCGCTAGCGTCTCTAGTGGTTCTGTGGGATATCCAGGTTTCTGTTAGCGCAAGAAAATCAAAGGAGTAATGGGAAGTTAAAGCAGGGGCAAAATCAGCTTTCTTTTCAACAGACTGGCAGTTGCAGAGCCCACCTACCACCACTGTTTGAGACTTACACAACAGAGGACGATAGAGGAGGTTACTGGGATTGTGGCCTCTGCTCTGTAGACGTAAGCATCTGCAACAGTAGGAATTGAGTACAGAGATGGGTTTGAGGCACATATTTGCAGTCAACCAAAAGTGAGAATTAAGGTATGGTAGAATATATTAAAACAGTACTTGACACTAATGTTACAATTTGAGATACTTACAAACACTGATACACCAGCTGCTTTATCCTCTGCCTATGCTTTCTCTCACTCACCATGAGAAACAGGCAGGGGTGGTGGTACAGGTTTATTGTTGTCAAAGAAATGGTGCTTTAAACCTCTCCTCTTGTCTCATTTAACCATCTCTTCTTTTGAATTTCATGCCATTTCAGTTACCTCTCAGATCAACCTTATTATCATTATTGTCTACCGCCCTCCTGGTCCCCTAGGTGATTTCCTGGAAGAAATGGACACACTACTTAGTTTTTTCCTATCCGATAGCTCCCCTCTGATGGTGCTTCGTGACTTCAACCTCCCCTCTGACAAGCTTCAATCTTCTTCCCTCCTGACTCTTCTCGACTCATTCGCCCCGACACTCAACAGCTACAACCCCACACACAAAGGAGGCAATGTCCTGGACCTGGTTTTCACCCGTCCTTCTCCAGCTACAGACGTGACTGCTACCCCATTACACGTCTCTGATCATCACCTGGTATCCTTCAGCATCACTCTCCCTACCCTACCTAAAACTACCTCTCACCCCTGTGACGGGTCTCCTGCTTCCCTGCTACGGCCGGCCAGTGGGTGGAGCTGTGTTGCTAAATCGGGTGCACCTGTTTCTTGTTATCTCTCCTTATTTAAGTTTGGTGTTGATTATGTTTAGGAGATCTTTTTTCCATTTGGGATCTGTTTGGGGTTGTTTTCTGTTTTGTTTCTGTAAGTATTGTTTTCCATTTGAGTTCACTGTCACATGTAAACTGTTAAAACATTCTGCCAAAGCTCAGATTAATTATCACAATTATTTCTTAAATAAAAGATTAACTGTTATTTTGGTTTTCACTGCATCCTCCATTTTTTTTGTCATGACTTGAGCCGGTTGTGACAACCCCTTGCTCTTACCTGCCACAACCTTCACACTGTCTCCCTTTCTTCTGTAACTTCTGGCACTCTTTCTTCTCCTCCTGATCCTGATCCTTTTTCCTCACTACCCTTGGACTCAGCCACAGATATGTTCTTTTTATCTCTTTCCTCAACTATGGACTTCATCTGCCCTATGTCCACTAAACCCAAGAAAACTTTTTGTTCTGCGCAACAATCGAAGAGAGCTAAGATCATCAGAGAGAAAGTGGAAGAAATCACAACTTGATGCAGATCTTGATTCGTACTGAACACTCCTTGCCAAGTTCTCCTCAGATGTGACTTCTGCCAAAACTTCCTTCTACAAGGAAAAGCCTGAAGCTTCCTCACATGACTCTCGTAAATTCCACATCATCTCTTCTCTGCTCACCCCCCGGCTCCACCTTCTTCACCCTTCCTGACAGCAGAAGACTTTGCTTCTTTCTACCAGGAGAAGGTTGAAGAAATCTGCTGGACCTTCACTTCAGCCCCGACTGCACTTACATCTCAGAGTATGGCTTCCCCTACACCTTTGTTGTCACATTTCTCAACTGTAACCGCAGAAGAGATTTTACAACTCATCCAGTCCTGCAATCCAACCACCTACCCAATTGGATCCACTCCCTTCCACTATTCTCCAGACCATCTCACAAGACCTTCTGCCCTTCATTGACACTATAATCAATAGATCCATAGGATCTGGTTAGGTACCATTTTTTTTTTTTAAAAGAGCAAGGGTTATTCCTATTAAAGAAACCTGCTCTGGATCCATCAGACATCAGTAACTACAGGTCGGTATAACTTCATCTCGTTTCTTTCAAAAATTCTTGAACGCATTGTCTATAATCAACTGTCTGTCTATATCTCACAGAACTACCTCCATGATCCCAACTAGTCTAGCTTTAAAGAAGCTCATTTCCACAGAGACAGCACTTTTGGATGTCTCTGAGAAACTACATGCAGCTAGATCAGCCAAACTGTCATCCATCCTTATTTTCCTTAACCTTTCGCAGTGTTTGATACGGTCAACCACAAGACTCTCTTATCCACCCTCAGGAGTCTTGGGATTTTCCGGATCAGCTTGGGAATGGTTCACTTCCTACCTGGAAGGACGCTCGTATCAGGTAACATGCAGACTCTCCACAGATGTCCCACAGAGCTCAGTACTTGGTCTTCTTCTTTTCTCCCTGTATACTCACTCTTCTTGGTGAATTTATTTCCTCACATACGTTCTCTTCCCACTCCTTTGCTGATGATACACAACTTATCTTTTCTTTCCCACCCTCAGATACCACAGCTTCTGATCGGATGTCTGGCAGAAATTTCATCATGGATGATTGCTCATCAGTTAAAGCTCAATCCTAACAAAACTGAACTGCTTTTCATCCCAGGTGATTCATCCCCAGGTCATGAGCTCACAACCTTGGGGTAACCATGGACAATCAACTCTCCTTTTCCTCTCATGTTGCTAATGTGACTCGCTCATGTCACTGTCTTATCTACAACATTAGAAGGATTCGGCCATTTTTGTCCAAATCGGCTGCTCAGGTACTTGTTCAGTCTCTTGTCATTTCAAGACTGGATTACTGTAAAACTGCTGGCAGGTCTAAATATGAATGCAATTTGTCCTCTGAAATTGATCCACAATGCAGCTGCACAGCTTGTTTTCAACCTGCCTAAGTTCTCACTTACCACCTTTCTGCTGCAATCCCTCCACTGGCTTCCGATAGCTGCACGCATCAGATTCAAAACACTGATGCTGGCCTACAAAGCTAAAAACGGACCAGCTCCCTCTTACCTCAAAGCCCTCATCACTCCTCACACTGCACACCGCACCCTCTGGTCTACCAGCGCTGGTCAAATGGTTCCACCATCTCTCAGAGGTAAGAAGCAAGAATACTACAAGACTCTTTTCTGTTCTGGCACCAAGGTGGTGGTTCCTGTTTCCTGTCACTTCCTGTGTTTGAATTGTTTGATGCATGCTAGTCACATTTTTTTGCTTGGCTGACTATTTTAATTAAATTTTAAGTTATCCTGAGTTTATAATTTAACTCCTTACTTTTTACAAAAGGCTAACACATCGGCAATAGCAATATCATCTTTAAAGCAGAAAAATTGCTCGAAATACTTTTTATCAATATCAATAACATTTTTATTTGTTTTCCTAGCGTCCGCTTCTAGCTGGTTAGCATCACTAGCCTGTTAGCCCAGTTACGGTTAGTAAACCTTCTCACAACAATTATCTCAATTATCAATTATGTTGTACTTGCCCTATAACACCATGGTGCTTGTGTGTCTGCCTTTGAGTGCAGACGAGGACATGTTCGAGCTGCACTTGGTGTGACTGGAGCTGGCGGCCGTGGGGAAGCAGATCCCTGACTTACAGGTGGAAAAGCCATGCTGGAAGCTTCCCAGTTGGTTGCTAACCTGTCTCAGGAAAATTCCCAGCATGAAATTACTACTCCCTCCACCTCTACTCCATGTGTTCCTCTGTCCAGGCCCAGCTCACCCAGGAAGCAGCCAGCCCAGGTGCTGTTCACTCCAGTGCCAGGGTACCGCAGACCCTGGGTGCAGCAGCGGAAGATGCGGGCCAAGCCCCAGTAAAGGACCTCTTCCCCTCTGCCACCTCCGGTCTTCGAGATCCCCACCCGGAACCGCTTTGGCCCCCTTCATGAGACAAACCACGATGCTGTGATCATTGAAAACTCCATCATCCACCACATCTGTGCTACTGTAGCTAATGGTAAGGCTTGCACTAACTGCTTACCTGGTGCTCATTTTCTTGATGTCACTGCACAGGTACCTGGGGTCGTGAACAGAAACACCGGAGCTGTGGTTCTTCATGCTGGCATGAATGACACTAGCCTGAGATCCTGAAAAGGGACTTCAACACCCTGGTGAGACAGTTCGCAGCACAGCACCCGTGGCGAGAATCATCATGTCTGGACCGCTTCCCAAGTACCATCGTGGAATAGAAAGGGTCAGTAGACTTTTTGCTTGAAATGAATGGTTACAGTCATGGTGTCAGGCTCAGAATTTACTCTTTATTGATAACTGGAATGTTTTCTGGGAGCATCCTAGCTCATCCTATAGAAACTGTGTCTGTTCCCCAAGCAGTGAGATCAAAAAGTAAATGCATGAGAAGTTTTCAAAATAATCTTACTGTAATTAGACCAGAAACATGGCAAAGAAACAAACAAAAACAGTTCCTAAAGTTTGGGCTTCTGAACATCAGATCACTTATTGTAAATGAAATCATCTAAGAAAATAGCCTTAATGCACTCTGCCTTAATGAAACTTGGGTTAAACCAAATGATTACATCAATCTAAACAAGTCTACACCATCAGGATATATCTATAGGCATGAGCCTCGCCAGACTGGTCGTGGAGGTGGTGTTGCGACTATCTTTAGTGATTTCCTTACTGTTACTCAGAGAACACAGTATAGATTGAATTCTTTTGAATTGCTTGTTCTCAATGTTACACTCTTGCACATGCACACAAAAAAATCCCTGATGTCTTTTGCTATAGCGACCGTGTATAGACCTCCAGTGCCCTACACAGTTTTTCTTAGAGAATTCACAGATTTTCTCTCAGACCTATTGGTTAACTTTGATAAAGCATTAATTGTAGGAGATTTTAACATTCACGTTGACGATACCAACGATGCTTTAGGACTCACATTTATGGACCTACTAAACTCATTTGAGCTTAAACAAAAACATCACTAGAGCAACTCATCGTCTTAATCACACACTAGATTTAGTAATTTCACACGGAATAGATGTCACTGATATAGATATTGTTGGGAAAAATCTTGAACTGTGCTATTATATTATAATATTACAATTGATGTCATAAGACATATGGGGGTAGGCCAGATGTTGTAATATTAGGGAGCTATAAGATAGTAATATATACGATGATAATATAATAATATACACTTGAGACAACAGGAAAAAAGGTGGTTTATTGGGTTTATTGAAGTCATAAACTCAGTAGGCATAGCTAGGCCCAGGCCGAGGAGAAGTAGGAGTGTAGGAAGTAGGAGATCCAGGTCCGGACGCCTCGGAGGGAGAGGATGCTGGAGGAGAGGCAGGTGTTCCCAGCTCAGGGCAGCAAGGTTTGTCATGCGGGCAGCCATCTGTCGGAGTCCTCTGGTCAGCGAGTTTAGACAGTGGAGTTTGGGTGGAGGAAGTGCGATTCACAATGAAGGACGGCATGAAGGGAGGGAGGTCAGGAGAACAGAGTTGTTCCATGATCGTGGAGAGTAGTAAAGATAGTTGAAATCGACGGTATCCTGCCAGTAGTTCACCTGATACAGGCCTCATGTAAGGAGTAGGGCGAGAAGGCCGAATCATTTGACCAGCCGGACGAACTTGCTGACTCTGAGGATCTGAGAAAAAACAAGAAAAAGGGAACCTGTCCTTTAGGAGAAACAGAGGAACTAAGGCTTAAAAATAAAAATGCATGTGCAGGCCCAGTCTGGAACAACAGGTCAGACTGAGATCATAAGTCTAGCAAGCTTGAGAAGTCACATAAACAGACCTCCTCATATATGCAAAACAACATTATAAAATGCAAAGGCTTTGCAAATGTAGTAATATTACACTTATAATAATCAATCCAACTTTGATCAACAGTTGAATACCACTAAAATATGATCCAGATGATTCTAAACCAGAAGGTTATCTTAATCAAAACCCATAATCCTAAACTATGATCATGAACTCATGTCATAAGTATATCCTAATTCAATATTCATATAACATAGGTAATATCGTATCTTCATCGACCATCGCTTGTGTAGGGAGAGATGTGTTTGATGTAGTGTATGTATGTGTGTGCGAATATCTCATACATAGGTTTATGTGTGTCATGGTTATCGTATTCACGTGTGTGTATAAATATGTATATTTATATTTATTATATATATATATAATGTATGTATATAGGCGTATGATCAGTGGAAATCATACACAGACAAAAAATATAGAAAATATAGAAAAAGATAAAGAAAAACTCACTCATTGTAGCTATAAAGGGAGATTGGTCCACGAGACGTGTCTTCTGTGTGATACGTGACAGGGAAGAGTACAAGAAGTTCTCTAGAGCACATTTTTAACAACAGTTTTGACAACGCAGCATTTTAATAATAAGGCCGAAGTACGGTGGGAACAACAACAGAAAAAACAAAAGGCCAGACTTGATTTTCGGTAAAAGGCAGACATGTTTTCTGGTAAATGAGGGGGATCACGGGGCGATTCTGGAGGGTCAGGAAAAAACTCAGACAGGTCAGGTGGATTGACATAAGAAGGTATAGACGCACATAGAGGTGCCAGGGTATATATTGAAGAAATTTTCTAGGGAGGGGTGGGGTTCTTTTTTGGCATGGGGATGCTCTGTTCGGGTTTTCTTTGATTACTTTCGACTTAGAAGATTTCCCTGAAGCGGTGCTCCAATAAAGAAGTTTTGCTCATTCTCACCCAGGTCTTCAAATTCATCTCATTCTTATTGTTTTGTGTAGATCCAATATAGTATAAATATACAGTTTACTAGTTTGGTGTACATTATGATTAATTAATTGAATGATTAATATTGATAATATTAAGGAATACTAATTTGGCTGTGATTCACCCTGCAATGTGTCCACTCGGAGATGGGCTCTGAGTTCCGACAATATCATACCTCAAAGTGATGACATCACAGACCATTACGTCACCATGTTAACGACTTGGTGGAACTATTATTCCGAGCACCAAAGACAGATTCACAAATAACCTGCCTGATCTGTCTGGACCTCTTGCTTTACCCTTTAACACAAACCATCTAGATGTAATGACTAACAGCATAGGCGCTATATTCACTCGCACATTGCCCCAGTCAGATTAAAGAAAGTTAGAGACAATAAAAGTCATACTCACACCCTCAAGAGAGAAACCCGTAACCTCGAGCAAAACTGGAGAGAAACTAAATTAGAGGTTTTTAGAATTGCGTATAAGGACAGTATGTCCAGCTATAGACAGGCTCTAAAAACTGCTAGGGCTGAGCACCTGAGCAAACTCATAATAACCAGAACAATCCCAGTGTTTTATTTAGCACAGTGGCTAGATTAACAACAACAAAAAAAAAAAAAACAGAAATATGAACACACTACTCCATCAAAGTTCAGTAATGAGGATGAGTCATTATGAGATTCTTCACTGATAAAATTAAATGCATCAGGAATAAAATAGGTGATGTTCAACATATGAGAACAACTAGTGACCCAGTCTCACCTAAAGCTCTGCACTCATAACTACAGTGCTTTACAAGTACAGGACAGCCAGAGATAAGCTTACTACTACAGCTAAATCAACAACTTGTTAACTAGACCCCATTCCAACAAAATTACTGAAAGAAGTGTTACATAAATCCCAGGAAATAAAGCAAGATGGCACAGCAGATGGCTGCCTCGGCACGACTCTCTCTACTACTTTCTTTCTTTTTGCCTTTCTGTGTGTTCTGTTACCCTATAGTGATAAAAGAAAGAAGAACTGATTAGCATCGGGCAGTTCACTCCAGACAACTTTTCACCAGTTTTCACAAACGCGGATAGTTTTTTGGAAATCTTAGGCGCAGCTGCACTCTACGGTACATGGAGGAAATGCTGGCGAGAGAAGCACGCTAGTACGCTAGTGAAGCTGCGACAGAGGGGATTTTAGGGGATTTCGAACTGCGCTCCCATCGATTCACCTGGCGAACCTTCGCTCACTGCCGAACAAAATGGATGAACTGATTCTTCTCAAAGGATCAAACAAGGACTTTTCACGCTCCGCTGCTCTCTATTTTACTGAAACTTGGCTCAGTCACTCAACCCCGGACATTGGATTACTTCTCTCGGTCTTCTGCTTACAACGCACAGATCGCGTAACGGAGCTATCGGGTAAAGTGAAAGGCGGTGGAATCTGTTTCTACATTAATGAACATCGGTGTACAGATGTCACAGTGCTGAATAAATACTGCAGCCCAAACCTGGAACCAAGACTATTTTGACTGCACTGATTGGAATATCTTTGAGGCTGGAACTGACAGCCTGGATGAACTAACTGACACTGTGACATCGTACATCAGTTTTTGTGAAGATGTGTGTATGCCAACCAAAACCTTCTGAAAGTACAGTAATAACAAGCCATGGTTCACAGCCAAACTGAAGAAACTTTGACAAACCAAGGAAGATGCCTACAGAGGGGGAGACAAAACTCTGTATAAGCAGGCAAGGAACCTACTGACAAAGGAGATCAGAATAGCCAAAATAAGCTACTCTGAAAAGCAGGTTTTCAGATAACAACCCTGCGTCAGTGTGGAAAGGCCTGCAAGACATTACGAACTACAAGAGTCACCCCCTATCTCCCACTGAAGCAAAAAAAGACCTGGCTTCACACCTCCCATCCAACCCAGCACACTGACTGACATCACACCTCTGGGAACCCCATTAACAACTCCTCTCAGCAATCAAGTTGCACTCACAATTTGTGAAGAGGATGTGAATTGACTCTTTTAGCATCAGAAGACAAGGAAAGCCCCCGGCCCAGATGGGGTCTCCCACGCCTGATCAAGATGGTGGCGTGAGTCCATCGCAAGGCTCAGGGTCTCTCCAGAATCTGCAAATTTGCAGTATTTTTGTTGCTTATCTCGAGTCTGTTCGTACAGAATACACCCGACATGAGCTTTTGGATATTTTTGGAGCTTTTGGTTTGCAACTTCCGGAAAGTGTTATTGACAACCTTCAACTATTATTTTTTTTATTGTTGGGAGACATTGTTCAGCTAACCTGGAGTTTCTCATGGTTAAATGTAGACTGTTTTATCAACTGCGGGAGTTCCCTTCCACCATTATAAATGCAGCTTACATTCCCCCGATGCTGATGCTAAGCTTGCTATGAAAGAACTTTATGCGGCCATCAGTAAACAACAGACTGTTCATCCGGAAGCTGCATTTATTGTTGCGGGTGACATTAATCACTCAAACTTAAAGGCAGTGCTCCCCAAATTTCACCAGCATGTTTCCTGTCACACCAGAGGGAACAAAACCTTAGACCATATATACACAAACATGGCTGGAACTTATGTTGTGACCCACCTCCAGTGTTAGGCAGTAACACGTTACTGTAACGCCGTTACTTTTGACAGTAATTAATACTCTAATGCGTCACTTTTTTAAATAAAATAACTCCGTTACAGTTACTATATGGTGCGTTACCTGTTACTTTTTTAAATTAATTAATTTTGGCTGAAGTGTAACCTATAGCCTAACCTGTTTACAGCAGCGACGCAGTGTAGGATTGGTGGATGCCAACCTGTAAACACAAAGAAGACGCGCTGTGGGCGTGTTTCCATTTATTCAAGTATGTGCGGCAGTAATTCCGAAACACATGGGCTATAGCCCGCCCACACTGACAATTGATTGGTTGACTTACCGAAACAGGCCAATCAGGATTGGCCCCCTCCCTCTCTACCGTGCGCGCTACAAGGTTTGGAGCACATACTTGAATACTTGTCTCTGTCGCACATGTGCGCTCTTGCTTGCTCGCTCTAGATTCCAGGAGATTGTAACTAATTTGCGGGCATCAGGGAGCTGCTATCAATATGCGGGAGACTCACCGGAACATCCAGGACACTTGGCATGTCTGCTTTTGTCTTTGTATAAACCATAACGCATAAAAGGGCATTAATGGGAACAGGAAAGTACGTTCTTTAAAAAAAGTAACTAAAAAGTTACTTTTAACAGTAGCGCGTTACTTTTTGGTGTAAGTAATCAATAACGTAATTGAGTTACTTTTTGAATGAAGTAACTAGTAACTGTAACTAGTTACTATTTTTTAGTAATTAGCACAACACTGCCCGTCAGATCAGTCAGATCAGTCACAGTCAGATCACCTTTCTTTGTTCCTCACCCCCAAATATGCACACCTCATCAAGCGAGTAAAGCGGTCAGTGAGAACCATCAAGGTCTGGCCCACAGAAGCAGATTACACACTCCAGGAAAGGTTTCAACACACAGACTGGAGTACATTTGCATCTCAGGCCACCAATGACACTCACACGGACATTGATTGCAACACCTCCTCTGTACTGGATTACATCAATACCACCATAGACAGTGTCACTACTCAGAAACAGATCAAAGAGCATCAAAGAGGCCAAGCACTGCTAGATAGAGGAGCATTTTTCCAACTCTGACCCTCGATGCCTGTGGCAAGGCATCCAGGCCATCAGTGATTACAAATCCTCCCACTCCACCCCTGCTGCCACTGATGTCCTCTTCTTGAATGAGCTTAATGACTTTTATGCTCGTTTTGAGAGAGACAACAGAGAAACTGCCACCAAGCTCAAACCATCGGATGACCACCCTCCAATCATACTCTCCTCCACAGATATCTGCAACGCACTGAGCCAGATCAGCATACACAAAGCCGCTGGACCAGACTACATCCCTGGACGCGTACTCAGGGCATGTGCTGAGCAGCTCGCTGGGGTCTTTACTGACATCTTCAACCTGTCTCTTGCCCAATCAGCTGTTCCCACTTGCACCTCCATTGTGCCAGGGCCAAAACACTCCAGCCCAATGTGCCCGAACGACTACTGCCCTGTAGCACTGACACCCATTGTCATGAAGTGCTTTGAGCGGCTTGTCCTGGCACACCTGAAGAACTCTCTTCCATCCACATTGGACTCTCACCAGTTTGCCTATCACAGCAATAGGCACACAGAAGAAGCAGTTTCAATGGGGCTGCACTCTGTGCTCACACACTTGGACAACAAGAACACTTATGCACGTATGCTTTTTGTTGACTTCGGCTCAGCATTTAACACCATCATTCCATCCAAGTTAATAGCCATCGAAGTTAATAACTCCCTCTTCACCTCCGACTGCAGGCCTGTGAATGGATCTAACTCCATCATCAAGTTTGCAGATGACACTACAGTGATCGGTCTCATCACCAACAATGATGAGACTGCCTACAGGGAGGAGATCCAGCACCTAGCCACATGGTGCAATGACAATAACTTGCTCGTTAACATCTCTAAGTCAAAGGAGCTTAGTGTGGACTTCAGGAACGAGACAAGAGGCACACATAACAACATCCACATCAATGGGATGGCTGTTGAGCGCGTTTCCAGTTTCAAGTTCCTGGGGATCCACATCTTGGCGGACATGTCGTGGACTACCAACACCTCCAGCCTGGTCAAGAAGGCTCACCAGCGCCTCTTTTTCTTGAAGACACTAAAGAAAAATAAGCTTTCCTCAGATATCCTGGAGAACTTCTACCGCTGTGCAATAGAAAGCATCCTGACCAGCTTTGTCACAGTCTGGTATGGGAGCTGCTCTGTTACAGAGCACAGGGCATTGCAGCGGGTGGTGAAAACCACCCAGTGCATCACAGGGACTCCACTTTCAGCCATGGAAGACATCCAGAAGAAATGCTGCCTGCGTCGAGCTTGCAGCATTCTTAAGGACTCCTCTCATCCCGCCCATAGACTGTTCTCACTTCGACCTTCCGGCAGGCATTTCAGGTGCCTCCGGACCAGGACCAGCCAACTAAAGAACAGCTTTTTTCCTAAATCTGTCTCTTTATTGAACTCTGCCCCTCGCTGATCATACTGTCAATGTCCTTCATACATTGTTCCATCTCCCCCCTCACACTTCCTTATTGCACTAATGGACTGCTTACAAAATGGACATTATTGCACTAATTGACTATTACTCAAACTATGCTCACTTGCACACTTGCTCTTTTTTTGCATCGCTGCTCGCCATTGCCTTACCATTGTATATATCCACCTGTTTTCTGTTTATAGTAAAAGCAATATATTATATTAATAGCCATATATTTTGTCTATAGCACATACCATTCTGTAAATTTCAGTTTATACTAATAGCCATCTGTATATTATGTTAATAGTACAGTGATGCCTCGAGATACGAGTGACATACATGACATACGAATTTTTTGAGATACGAGCTGTGATTAGAACAAATTTTTTGTCTTGATATATGAGCAAATTTTTGAGATACGAACATCCGAGCCGTCGCTGAAACAAAGATCCCAACAACCACGCGTGCTCTGTTTCCACTGCCTCAGCTTCCCGCGTCTCAATCGGTTAAAGCCGCCTTTCCACTGCACACGACAAACGACCGCCGATAAAATGGAAGTCATTCATTTCCTATGGAGAGTCGCAAAGGGACTGCCGACCATCTGCGGATCCGTAATTTTTTTGTGTAAGAAAATTTAACGTGTGCGACTACACGCATCTTATATGCCGACCGGACAGGTTTTTATTAAAACGACCGGCAGATGTTAATGAGGAAAGAGTGACAAAAAAGGCAAAAACAAGTGATGCGATGGAGAAAATTATGCAAAATTAATGTAAAGAAAACAGAAATTGTAGCAATTAAGTTCAGTTAAGTTAAGAGAATTTCACTTCTGTCAGGACCAATTTGTCAAAAGAGAATTTATTAGATGATATACATACAGTTAGTGTTGGCGGTCTGGTTCTGTTCTGGACAAAAATCCACGCCCCCGTCCGTGCACATGCGTGGTCAGAGCGCATACTGACCACGCATGTGCATGCATGTGCATGCTTACGTGTTTTTGGAAAGTAATAAATGAATGAATGGTTAAATAAATAATTAAATAATTAGAGAGAGGGGGGAGAGAGAGAAAAATATGTGGAGATTTATGAAGTAAACTAGCACAAGGAATGCGAGTTCCGGCATGGTAGAGTCGGGGTTGGAGGAGGGAGTTTAGATTGCGGCAGCAGCAAAGCGCTAGAGTGTCTCTATGAATTGGAATTGAAATTTTCAGGTAATATGGATGTTGTAACCGCATTGGTCAAGAGTCAAGAAGCTTTTTATTGTCATTTCAGCCATATATAGCTGTTGCAGTACACAGTGAAATGAGACAACGTTTCTCCAGGATCAAGGTGCTACATAAAACAAAGACAGGGCTAAGGACATGTAAGTAGTCTTAGCCACATAAAGTGCAACTGTGCAACCTGGTGCAAACAGTGCAGGACAAGACAAGCAAGACAGTGCAGGACAAAAGACAGTGCAGGACAAAAAACAGTGCAGACATTAAGTTACAAGACAATACAAAAAGTACAAAAAATGCAATACACAAAAGACAATAAACAGTAACAGAAACAGCGCCGACCGACCGGTGTAAATACTGAATGTTCAAACAATATTTTGTGCAGTAAAAGAATGAACAGCAGCAGGTTCTTAGCAGCAGGTCCTTTGGATTATATATAGAGTTGTGCAAAAAACAGCAGATGACTGAGATATTGTGCACGTCATGGACAGCTGATTAACAGCTGAAGCATGCTTGATGACATGGCCTGCCAGAACTAACACGATGCTTGATTTAAGTTTGTTAGTTTTAGTGAAGTTTAGTTAAGTTCCATTTAAGTGTAAAGTAGCATTAAGAGTGTACTGTAGCGAGTAAGTGAACGAAAGCAAAAGTGTACATACGAGACAAAATTCCGCCTGTTTACTCCTCCCTCAACCTCCGTGCTCATCTTCCGTAAAGTAAAACCAGTTTATTTTTTTAACATTCTCTATTACTGTATGTTTTTATACAATATTTGTCATTTATAAATACCGGTACTGAACATTTTTCATATTCAAAACACATAAACAAAACAACTGGAGTGGAATTTTACAAGCTGGAACGAATTAATGAGATTTCAATTAATTTAAATGGGGAAAATTGTTTTGAGATGCGAGCAATTTGAGATACGAGCAAGGTCACACCTTTTGTAAATTCTGAATTAAGATTATCGGGGAGAGGGAAAAGATGGCTGCCAAGGAGAGGTGTGGGTTTTTAGGCTCCCCACCTATCCTTTTATTCAGCATTTTACATTAGATTGTAACAGTTTTAGCCGATGCTTTTCAACAAAGATTCCTCAACTCAAAGAAATGCATGCATCAAAGACGAGAACTAACCAAAAGGTACAGAGAAAATGGATGTATTTGGACAATGCTGCTTTGTATCTGGTTGTTTCACCAGCTCAAGGCCTTTTTTGGCTAGAAATCAATTAGTTGCTCCTGCACATTCTGTATCTTTAAATAATATATCAAGACAAAATTTTTTTGTTAATGGACATTATATTGCTTATACTATTTCTTGTTAGAAAGCTCCTTATACTGGAATTGCTACTAAAGACAGAACACAATATACAAAGAGAAGTAAATGGCATGATTACAAGACTCTACTGGTTTTGCTGCTACTAAGTGGGGATATACAACTAAATACTGGCCCATCAGTAAATTTTAACCCAGACCAAAACAGTGACTTGTCCAAACACTGTTTACAGAAAGCAGTGTTGGTTTGGAACGATTCAACTGTAAGGAAGGAACCAACAGATACATTTTCTCTGGGACTGATGGCTACTAAACAGCAAATGTGTATTAATGGTCTTATTTGTCACCAATATGAACATGAACCAGTGGATATAAGAAGCAAACTGTCTGTAACTACCAGGCCAGGCCTAGGCCTCATCAGGGGAAGATCTACAACCACCAGGCCAGCCTTAGGCCTCAGTGGCAGTAGCCCAGCTGCCATTGAGCCAGGCTTAGGCCTTAGCATTAGCAGCAGTAGCCAAGCTACCACTGGGCCAGGCCTTTGCAACAGCAGTAGCAATAGCTTTGCTACTACCGGGCCAGGCTCGGGCCTCAGCAGTGGCAGTAGTAGCAGTAGCCCAGTAACTACTAGGCCAGAACTAGGCCTCAGCAGCAGCAGTCCAGTTACCACTGGGCCAGACTTCTGGCACAATTCTGGGCCTAGTAACTGCTGCAGTGTAGTTACCACCAGGGCTACTGTTCATGCGGTATGTAAACAAAGACAATTTAGATTCTTTCAGACTGTGAATCATGCAAAGGTTATATGGGACCCGAAGACTAAACCAAGTGGCTTGTTGGAGGGCATTTGAACATTCGAAGTAAAAAGATCAGATTCAAAAAAAGATCAGATTCAACATTTACTGATAGATTCTAATTTGGATTATCTATGTTTAGTAATCTATGTTGGAAAAGTATTTACTTGTCCCGCAGCGTCAGCTTTTAGCCAGCTAGCATAACTAGCTTGTTAGCTCGGCTACGGCTAGTACAAGCTCTCGTATCTTCCACATTTTCATTTCACAGACTGGAGTGAGAGGCAGGGAGTTGACCTGCTCAGTCCAGTGGCTCGCTCCCACCCTGCTCTCCTCCATGTCCTTTCTCATCTTTTAGAATCAAGTGATTTACAATAAATAAATAAACAGGTTAAATAGTCCGCATCTAGCCGGCTAGCACAAGTAGCCCATTAGCTCGGCTACTGCTACTACAATCTGTTGTACTTGCTCTGTAACACCATGCCGGTTACGTCTCTGCCTTTGAGTGCAGGTGAGGACGAATTGGAGCTGCACTTGGTAGAACTCCAGCTGGTTGCTGTGGAGAAGCAGATCCGCGAACTACAGGTGAAGCAGGCCGAGCTGCGGGAGCGGAAAGCCACGCTGGAAGCTCCCCGGTCGGTCGCTCACCTGTCTCAGGTAAACTCCCAGGATGTAACTACCACTCCCGCCACCTCTACCCCGCGTGTTTCTCTGTCCAGGCCCAACACACCGATGAAGTGGCCTGCCCAGGAGCTGTTCACTCCGGCGCCAGGACACCGCAGGCCCTGGGTGCAGCAGCGGAGGACGCGTGCCGGTCCCCGGCCTAGGACCTCTCCCCCTCCACCACCGCCGGTCTTCGAGATCCCCACCCGGAACCGCTTCGCCCCCCTTCGCAAGGCGGACTGCGACAACGTGATCATCGGAGACTCCATCGTCCGCCACGTCCGTGCTACGGTGGCTAAAGGTAAGGCTCGCACTCACTGCTTACCTGGTGCTCGTGTTCTTGATGTCTCTGCACAGGTACCTAGAGTCGTGAGCAGAAACACCAAAGCTGTGGTTCTTCATGTCGGCTCGAATGACACCAGCCTGAGGCAGTCAGAGATCCTGAAGAGGGACTTCAACACCCTGGTGGAGACGGTTCGCAGCACATCACCCACGACGAGGATCATCGTGTCTGGACCACTTCCAACTTACCAGCGAGGAATTGAAAGGTTCAGTAGACTTTTCGCTTTAAATGAATGGTTACAGTCATGGTGTCAGGCTCAGAAACTACTCTTTATCGATAATTGGAATGTTTTCTGGGAGCGTCCTAGGCTATTCCGTGCTGATGGCCTGCACCCCAGCAGAGTTGGAGCGGAGATCCTCTCGGACCACATCTCCAGGGCGCTGAACACCTTCTGACTGGTAAACTACTCTTTAAATTTAAATCTTAATAGCCATCCTTCACCTCAGCACATTGACACAGAAAATGCACACATAGCTCACCCTATAGAAACTGTGTCTGTTCCCCGAGCAGTGAGATCCAAAAGTAAATACACGAGAAGTCCTCGAAATAATCTTACTGTAATTAGACCAGAAAAATGCCAAAGAAACAAACAAAAACAGTTCTTAAAGTTTGGACTTCTGAACATTAGATCTCTTGCACCCAAAGCACTTATTGTAAATGAAATGATCTTAGATAATAGCCTTACTGCACTCTGCCTCACCGAAACGTGGATTAAACCAAATGAATACATCAGTCTAAACGAGTCTACACCATCAGGATATATCTATAAGCACGAACCTCGTCTGACTGGTCGTGGAGGTGGTGTCGCCACTATCCTTAGTGATTACCTCACTGTTACCCAGAGAACACAGCCTAGATTTAGTTCTTTTGAAGTGCTCGTCCTTAATGTTACACTATCGCACGTGCACACGAAGAAATCCCTGATGTCTCTTGCTCTAGCGACCGTGTACAGACCCCCAGGGCCCTACACAGTTTTTCTTAGAGAATTCACAGATTTTCTCTCAGACCTATTAGTTAACTTTGACAAAGCATTAATTGTAGGAGACTTTAACATTCATGTTGACAACACAAACGACGCTTTAGGACTCACATTTATGGACTTACTAAACTCACTTGGGCTCAAACAAAACATCACTAGTGCAACTCACCGACGTAACCACACACTAGATTTAATAATATCACACAGAATAGAGGTCACTGATATAGATATCATACCCCAAAGTGATGACATCACAGACCATTACCTTATAATGTACACACTACCTATAGAACAGACTAACTGTGTCTCACCACGTTATCGACTCGGTAGAACCATTATTTCGACCACCAAAGACAGATTCACAAACAACCTGCCTGATCTGTCTGGACTTCTTAATGTACCCTCAAACTCAAACGACCTAGATGCAATGACTAACAGCATAGACGCTATATTCACTAGCACATTAGACACTGTTGCCCCAGTCAGATTACAGAAGGTTAGAGATAAAACACTTGCACCATGGTATAATAGTCACACTCACACCCTCAAGAGAGAAACCCGTAACCTCGAACGGAAATGGAGAAAAACTAAATTAGAGGTGTTTAGAATTGCGTATAAGGACAGTATGTCCAGCTATAGACAGGCTCTAAAAGCTGCTAGGGCTGAGCACCTGAGCAAACTCATAGAAAATAACCAGAACAATCCCAGGTTTTTATTTAGCACAGTGGCTAGTTTAACAAAAAATCAGAAATCTGAACACACTATTCCATCACATTTCAGTAGTGAGGACTTTATGAGATTCTTCACTGATAAAATCGAAAGTATCAGGAATAAAATAGGTGACGCCCAACATATGAGAGCAACCAGTGACACAATCTCACCTAAGGCTTTACACAGCTTTACAAGTACAGGACAGGAAGAGTTAGATAAACTTATTACTACAGCTAAATCAACAACATGTTCACTAGACCCCATCCCAACTAAATTACTGAAAGAAGTGTTACCTAAAGCTGGTGAGCCTCTTCTTAATATCATTAACTCCTCGTTATCTTTAGGTTACGTCCCGAAGTCTTTTAAGTTGGCAGTTATTAGGCCACTCATCAAAAAACCTAACTTAGACCCTAATGAACTATCAAATTACAGACCTATCTCACACCTCCCGTTTATGTCTAAAATACTTGAAAAGGTTGTGTCTGTTCAACTGAGCTCCTTCTTACAGGAGAGCAATATCCTTGAAGAGTTTCAGTCAGGTTTCAGGCCCCATCATAGCACAGAAACTGCACTTGTTAAAGTTACAAACGACTTGTTCTTAGCTTCGGACCAAGACTGTATGTCACTATTAGTTCTACTTGACCTTAGTGCTGCATTCGACACTATAGATCACAACATTCTTCTAGATCGCTTACAATATTACACAGGTATTCATGGTCAGGCTTTAAGCTGGTTTAGATCCTATCTGTCTGACCGATACCATTTTGTAGAATTAAATGGTGAATCCTCCAGTTTACTACCAGTTAATTATGGGGTCCCTCAAGGATCAGTTCTAGGACCTCTGCTTTTCTCTATATACATGCTTCCATTAGGGAACATTATTAGAAGACATGGGATTAGTTTCCATTGTTATGCTGATGACACACAGTTATATATCTCATCAAAACCAGATGAAATAGCCACAGTGTCCAAATTAACTCGGTGCCTTAGAGAGATAAAAGACTGGATGAGCTGCAACTTTCTATTGTTAAACTCCGATAAGACTGAAATACTACTCATAGGTCCAAAAACCAGTGCACATAAACTCTCACAACTTAACTCCCATTTAGAGGGATGTACTATTACAAGTAGCTCGACAGTGAAAGACCTCGGTGTTATACTAGACAGTAACTTGTCTTTTAAAAATCATATCGCCCATACTACCAAAACAGCCTTCTTCCACCTTAGAAACATTGCCAAGCTGAGAAACATCGCCAAGCTGAGAAACATCCTGTCTGTATCTGATGCTGAGAAGCTAGTTCATGCGTTCATGACCTCTAGACTGGACTATTGTAATGCATTACTAGGTGGTTGTCCTGCATCTTTAATAAATAGGTTACAGTTAGTCCAAAATGCAGCTGCCAGAGTTCTCACTAGGACAAGAAAGTATGACCATATAACCCCAATTTTATCATCTCTACACTGGCTACCTGTTAGGTATAGAATTGACTACAAACTGCTGCTACTTACGTACAAGGCTCTTAATGGTTTAGCTCCCATGTATCTAACTAGTCTGCTAACACGTTACAATCCTTCACGCTCTCTGAGATCACAAAACTCAGGGCTTTTGGTAGTTCCCAGAATATCTAAGTCTACTAAAGGTGGTAGAGCATTTTCTTATTTAGCTCCCAAACTTTGGAATAGTCTTCCTGATAGTGTTCGGGGCTCAGACACACTTTCCCAGTTTAAATGTAGATTAAAAACTCATCTCTTCAGTCAGGCGTACACATAATACATCCCATAATATCATGCACCAGTACATCAGACCAGCACATTTTTATGAACGGCAGATATGTTAATCCCTTTCCACTGCTTTTCTCTTTGTACCCATCCCGAGGCATCCAGACACTGTACCAGCTCCCATCGTCCTCTGTGGGACGAAGCCTTTGGACATCCACTCAGCCGAGGCCGACTCTAAGAATCCTGAGACATCTCCAGTTAGACTCTGTGGTACTCAGAAGATCAGAAGTCCTTAAACCTCACACCAATACACCATTTGTTTGACTGTATATTACAATCACACCCCCAGTGTCACCCATATGAGGATGGGTTCTCCCTTGAGTCCGGTTCCTCTCAAGGTTTCTACCTTTACCAATTTAAGGGAGTTTTTCCTTTCCACTGCTGCCTGAGTCATCTCAGACTTGCTCATAGGGGAATAAATACATACACACTGTGAACTATATACATCTAATAATAATCTAGAATTTTTATTCTGTTAATTCTTATTTCTTTTATTATTCGTTATTTCCTTTATCATTAATTATGTCTACCTTCTGCTTTATGTTTATGTTCTGTAAAGCTGCTTTGAGACAATGTCTATTGTAAAAAGCGCTATACAAATAAACTTGAATTGAATTGAATTGAGTTTAAGTGAAACCTGGCTAAATAGCAATACTCCAACACACATGATTGATGTACCTGGTTATATTTGTTTTAGAAAAGATAGACTAACTGGCAGGGGTGGTATTGTGTTGATTTATATTAAAGAAACATTTAAATGTGTCCAAATTAATTTGGACACACTTTTAGAGTGTGTGGGCATCACTGTAGTGTTGCCGACAAAAATGAAGTTTAATATTGTTACTTTATATAATCCCCCTCACATGGTGTATCATTTTATAATGATCTAGATGACTTACTTAAACAGTTAAATTGTTCTTCCAAGGAGATTTTAACATAAATTGGTTAAGTAATATTAATAGGCAAAAGCTAAACATGATTTACTTAAAACATAATTTTAACCAAATAATCAAAGAACCGAAAAGATTAACAAAAAGCTGTAAAACACATTGATTTGATCTTAACAAATAGAACTGAGCTTGTGAGTAAAATGTACAACTTAATCACAGGTCTTTCTGATCACAATATGATTTTAATTGTTAGAAAGCTCTCCGAAAATCGTCTATATTCCTTTTGTAATATTCGGCATGAATTAGAATTTATAGGTATTCCCAAGAATAAAAGAACTCAGCATGAAGATGAATTGCAGAACATAAATTGGAATAATGTTAGGCAAACTCTTCTTCTTCTTCTTCTTCTACCACTTATCCGGGTCCGGGTCGCGTTGGCAGCAGTCTAAGCAGGGATGCCCAGACTTCCCTCTCCCTAGACACTTCCTCCAGCTCTTCCGGGGGAATACCGAGGTGTTCCCAGGCCAGCCGAGAGACATAGTCCCTCCAGCGTGTCCTAGGTCTTCCCCGGGGCCTCCTCCCGGTTGGATATGCCCGGAACACCTCCCCAGGGAGGCGTCCAGGAGGCATCCGAAACAGATACCCGAGCCACCTCAGCTGACTCCTCTCGATGTGGAGGAGCAGCGGCTCTACTCTGAGCTCCTCCCAAGTGACCGAGCTCCTCACCCTATCTCTAAGGGAGCGCCCAGCCACCCTGCGGAGGAAACTCATTTCGGCCGCCTGTATCCGGGATCGCGTCCTTTCGGTCAGGACCCAAAGCTCATGACCATAGGTGAGGGTAGGAACGTAGATCGACCGGTAAATAGAGAGCTTCGCCTTATGGCTCAGCTCTTTCTTCACCACGACAGATCGGTATATCGACCGCATCACTGCAGAAGATACACCAATCCGCCTGTTGATCTCCCGCTCCATCCTTCCCTCACTCGTAAACAAGACCCCAAGATACTTAACCTCCTCCACTTGAGGCAGGAGCTCTCCACCAACCTGAAGGGGGCAAGCCACCCTTTTCTGACTGAGAACCATGGCCTCGGACTTGGAGGTGCTGATTCTCATCCCCGCCACTTCACACTCGGCTGCAAACCATCCTAGTGCACGCTTAAGGTTCTGGTTTGAGGAAGCCAACCGGACAACATCATCTGCAAAAAGCAGAGACGAAATCCTGTGGTCCCCATACCGGACCCCCTCCGGCCCCATACTGCGCCTAGAAATCCTGTCCATATAAGTAATGAACAGGACCGGTGACAAAGGGCAGCCCTGCCGGAGTCCAACATGCACCGGGAACAAGTCTGACTTACTGCCGGCAATGCGAACCAAACTCCTGCTCCGGTCATATAGGGACCAGACAGCCCTTAACAGAGGGCCCCGGACCCCATACTCCCAGAGCACCCCCCCACAGGTCACCACGAGGGACATAGTCGAAAGCCTTCTCCAAATCCACAAAACACATGTGAACTGGTTGGGCAAACTCCCATGAACCCTCCAGCAACCTGCCGAGGGTATAGAGATGGTCCAGTGTTCCACGACCGGGACGAAACCAGCATTGTTCCTCCGGAATCCGACTATCGGCCGAATTCTCCTCTCCAGTACCCTGGCATAGACTTTTCCGGGGAGGCTGAGGAGTGTGATCCCCTATAGCTGGAACACACCCTCCGGTCCCCCTTCTTAAACAGAGGGACCACCACCCCAGTCTGCCAGTCCAGAGGCACTGTCCCCAACCCCAACCTGCGATGTTGCAGAGGCGTGTCAACCAAGACAGCCCCACAACATCCAGAGACTTGAGGTACTCAGGGCGGATCTCATCTACCCCCGGTGCCTTGCCACTGAGGAGCTTCTCAACTACCTCAGTGACCTCAGCTTGGGGAATCGACGAGTCCACAACTGAGCCTCCGCCCTCTGCTTCCTCAGTGGAAGACATGTGGGTGGGGTTGAGGAGAACCTCGAAGTATTCCTTCCACCATCCGAGGATGTCCCCAGTCGAAGTCAGCAGATTCCCACTCCCACTGTAAACAGTGTAAGCAGGGCACTGCTTCCCCCTCCTGAGGCGCTGGACGGTTTGCCAGAATTTCTTCGAGGCCAACCGATAGTCCTTCTCCATGGCCTCACCGAACTCCTCCCAGACCCGAGTTTTTGATTCCGTAACCACCCGGGCTGAAGCTCGCTTGGCCTTTCAGTACCTATCAGCTGCCTCCGGAGTCCCCCGAGCCAACCAGGCTCGATAGGACTCCTTCTTCAGCTTGACGGCATCCCTTACTTCGTCCACGTCCACCACCGAGTTCGGGGATTGCCACCACGACAGGCACCGGAGACCTTACAGCCACAGCTCTGAACGGCCGCGTCGACAATGGAGGTGGAGAACATGGTCCACTCGGACTCAATGTCTCCAACCTCCCTTGGGATCTGATTGAAGCTCTGCCGGAGGTGGGAGTTGAAGATCTCTCTGACCAGAGACTCTGTCAAACGTTCCCAGCAGACCCTCACAGTACGTTTGGGTCTGCCAAGTCTGTCCAACTTCCTCCCCCGCCATCGGATCCAACTCACCACCAGGTGGTGATCAGTTGACAGCTCCGCCCCTCTCTTTACACGAGTGTCCAAGACATACGGCCGGAGGTCAGATGAAACAACCACAAAGTTGATCATCGACTTCCGACCTAGGGTGTCCTGGTGCCATGTGTACTGATGGACACCCTTATGCTTGAACATGGTGTTCGTTATGGACAAACTGTGACTAGCACAGAAGTCCAATAATAGAACACCACTCGGGTTCAGGTCGGGTGGCCGTTCCTCAAATTACGCCCCTCCAGGTGTCACTGTCACTGCCCATGTGAGCGTTGAAGTCCCCCAGTAGAACGACGGAGTCCCCAGTCGGAGCACTTTCCAGCACCCCTTCAAGAAGGTCGGGTACTCTACACTGCCATTTGGCCCATAAGCACAAATGACCATGAGAGACCTATCCCCGACCCGAAGGCGCAGGGAAACGACCCTCTCGTTCACCGGGGTGAACTCCAACACATGGTTGCTGAGCTGGGGGGCTATGAGCAAGCCCACACCAGCCCGCCGCCTCTCACCATGGGCAACTCCAGAGTAGTAGAGAGTCCAGCCTCTCTCAAGGAGTTGGATTCCAGAGCCCAAGCTGTGTGTGGAGGTGAGCCCAACTATATCTAGTCGGTATCTCTCAACCTCCCGCACCAGCTCAGGCTCCTTCCCCCCCAGCGAGGTGACATTCCATGTCCCTAGTGCCAGATTCCGTGTCTGGGGATTGGGTCGCCGAGGCCCCCGCCTTCGACTGCCACTTAATCCACATTGCACCGACCCCTTACGGTTTCTCCTGCAGGTGGTGGGCCCACAGGAGATCGGCCCCACGTCGCTCTTTCGGGCTGAGCCCGGCCGGGCCCCATGGGGCAAGACCCGGCCACCAGGCGCTCGCATACGAGCCCTAACCCCGGGCCTGGCTCTAGGGCGGGGCCCCGGTTGCGCCTTACCGGGCGACGTCACGGACCTTGATTTTAATTCACTCATAAGGGTTTTTTTAGGCAAACTCATTATTTAGATACCTGCTGTATTACAATGATGAAAACACTAACAGATGTGATTCAGAAACATACTCAGTTATTGAAGTATCCACTTTACCGTGGCTGAATAAGGATATTCTCCAGCTGATGAAAAAGAGACCTTGCGCTCAAACATTCATTATTAACAAAATCTAACACAGATACTTGTTTTTAAGGGATTAAGAAATAAAGTAGTTAGGGAGTTATGTAAAGCAAAAACAAACTACTTTATGAAATTGATGGCTGACTCAGGAGGGAACAGTTCAAAACTTTGGAAACATCCAAATATTTTAACTAATCGAGTGCCTAAACAACAAAAATTAATAGCAGAACTAAATATAAATGGAATCGTTACCAACGAAAGGACTGAAATTGCAAATCAATTTAATAGATTCTTTATTCAATCATCTGAGGATTTCGCTAACAATTTTCAACCAGTCCAATTAAAACACATACTGAGAGACCAAGCAAGATCTTTTTGTATAAAAGAGGTAGACCAGAGTGAAATTGCTGATGTTTTTAGACAGTTACGGCAATCTAAGGCCAACGACAACTTTGACTTGGATACTGCTTTTATAAAAAAACATAGTTCTCTGCTTTTACTACCAGTTACACATGTAGTAAACATATCTATTAGAGCAAATGAATTTCCTCAGAAATGGAAAACAGCTATTATAACCCCAGTCCTTAAGTCTGGAGCACCTGATCAGGTCTCGAATTATAGACCGATTTCAATTTTAACTGCACTCTCAAAGGTTCTTGAAAAAACAACTTGTTGATTATCTTGAAAGTAACCATCTTCTATACACCAAACAATTTGGGTTTAGACAACAGTACTCAACAGAGCTGGCAAACTGTTTCCTCATTGAAACAATAAAACAGTCATTAGATGAAGGTAATGTAGTGGGAGCAGTATTTCTGGACTTGAAAAAAGAAAGCCTTTGATACTGTGAACTTACGAAATTCTTTTAAATAAATTAGAGAATTGTAACTTGTTACATGATGCAATAACTTGGTTTAGATCATATGTTGAACATAGACAGCAGTGTGTTAGAATAGATTCCACCCAGTCATCTTTTCAAACTTGTCGAATCGGAATTCCACAAGGCTCAATTTTAGGCCCTTTGCTTTTTAGTTTATATATAAATGATCTTCCATACAGTTGCAAGAAAGCCAAATGCCAAATGTATGCAGATGATACAATTATATATGTCTCAGCAAAAATTCCTCAGATTGCAGCAGAAATGCTTTCTTTTTTTTTATTGTCTTTTTATTGTAAACAAAGTCAAATAACAATACAATCCCATTTTAGTTTTTCATAGACAAAAAAAGGAGTAAAGTAAATGTATTACAACAACAACAATAATAACAATAATGGAAATAAAGTAAAAAAAGAAGAAAAGAACAAACCACCCCCCACCCGCTTACCCCAGGTCCTGGCCCTTTTTAACTATCGAATGCAAGTCATTTAAAATTTACAAAAGAAGAAAAACCTAATCCGGCAAAACCTGAAGGCCCATGAAATATGAAATAAACGATTGCCATTTATGAAAAAACTTGGAGGTATTACCTCTTATCGTATATTTTATTTTCTCAACCTTAATAAAAAATGCTGTATCCTTTAGCCATCGTGAGTGGGATGGTGGGACAGAGGACTTCCACTGAAGAAGAAGGCGACGTCTGGCCAACAATGATGTAAAACTAATAACTTCTTTTTGGATGTAGTTTAACTGAGATGCTTCATCTGGAAGTCCAAATATAGCAATCAATAGGCAGGGTTGCAAATGTACTCCCAGAATAGTGGACATCGTGCTGAAATAACCCAACCAATAATTATATAGTTGTGGACAGAAGAAAAACATGTGACTCAGGTGGCATTGTGCTTTAGAGCATCTGTCACATTTGTCCTCGACATCTGGGTAAATTTGAGACAATCTATATTTAGAAAAATGCACCCTATAAATGACCTTAAACTGGATAAGTGCGAGACGGGCACACGAAACATTACCAAAGCCATTCACAACACTATCCCACCACCCGTCCCCAAGCTGAAGTCCCAGCTCTCCTTCCCAAGCAGCCTTTGTTTTGGAGGTAGTTTGGTCACAGAAATCCAGAATATGTTTATAAATCTCAGAAACAGCACCTTTTCCTTGTGATTTATACGTAAGCAAACCTTCCCAGTGTTGGAGAGGTGGTGCTGAGGGAAAGCCAGGAAAACATTTTTGAACAAAATGCCTAACTTGAAAATATCTAAAGAGGTGGCTGGCAGGTAGCCCATACAATGACGACAAATTAGCAAAACTGTGAAAAAGTCCCTCTGAATATAAGTCAAGAAGACAGTGTATACCTTTGCTATACCACACTAAGAAAAAAGAATCCAGACACGAAGGGGGGAAAAGATGATTGCCACATAATGGACCTAAAGGAGAAGCAGTTACAAACTTGAAACGTTTCCTAAATTGATACCAGATTTTTAGAGTATTAAACACAACAGAACTTTTAACCTACAAAGAAATTTTTATTGGAAGAGAAGAGTATATAAGAGCAGGTATAGAGGATGAGGAAGAACATGACTGGGCTTCTAACTTACACCATGCTAAATGAGGTGACTCAACCCAGCACCGTATCTTATGGATGTGTGCTGCCCAGTAATAAAACTGAAAATTTGGTAGTGCCAGACCACCGCTAGACTTACATCTCTGGAGTAATGACTTACGCACCCTGGGACATCCCCCGGACCAAATGAAAGCATTAATCGTTTTAACTAATGAGTCAAAGAAATGTTTAGG
This sequence comes from Tachysurus fulvidraco, assembly GCF_022655615.1. Lineage (NCBI taxonomy): Eukaryota > Metazoa > Chordata > Actinopteri > Siluriformes > Bagridae > Tachysurus > Tachysurus fulvidraco. Next base: position 434,913 of record NC_062533.1, read on the forward strand.
TAAGAACAATGGGATTGTTAGAAATAAAAAAAGAAATTTAGGCAAAACATTCATTTTTATAGCATTAATCTTCCCAATCAGAGACAAAAGCAGACTATTCCATCTCTGAAGGTCAGACTTCATCTTAGTTACGAGTGGAGTAAAGTTTGCAGAAAAAAGACCTGAAAATGTACGTGTCACATTAATACCAAGATATCTAAATTCAGCGGGACTGATTTTGAAGGGCATGTCCAGATGCTTAAGTTGCAAAGCAGTTGTGTTAATTGGATAGCATTCACTCTTCTGAAAATTTAATTTATATCCAGAAAAGGAGCTGAATGTATCAAGAGTGGACAAGATACCAGGTAGACCAGACACAGGGTCTGATACATAGAGCAAAAAATCATCTGCATACAATGATAGTCTGTGTTCGATGCCGTTCCTAGTGACGCCTTTAAATAAAGTAGAGGATCGTAATGAAATGGCCAATGGTTCAATGGCCAAGGCAAATAAAGATGGAGAGAGAGGGCAACCCTGACGTGTCCCACGTTTTAATGGGAAATACTCTGAACGCACATTGTTTGTTTGAATGCTGGCTTGAGGTGATGTATAAAGTAATTTCACCCAACCAATAAATTTATTACCAAAACCAAATTTTTTTAATACAGCGAATAAATACTCCCACTCTACCCTATCAAATGCTTTTTCGGCATCCATTGAAATCACAATCTCAGGTACCGTTTCGGAATGTACAGTATGAATAATATTTAAAAGAGTGCGAGTATTAAAAAATAAATGACGTCCCTTAATAAAACCGTTTTGCTCCTCAGAAATAATGCTGGGCAACACTCTCTCTAAGCGCAGAGCTATAGTTTTTGCCAGAACTTTAACATCAGCATTTAACAAAGATAGAGGCCTATAGGAACCACACAAAATTGGATCTTTGTCACTCTTCAAAAGAAGAGCTATCGAAGCTTGGGTCATAGTAGTTTGGAGCAAACCATTTTCCAAGGATTCATTAAACACTGACAAAAGTAGAGGTGCTAATTTATTAACAATTTTTTTAAAGAACTCAATAGGATACCCATCAGGTCCCGGGGCTTTATTGGACTGCATCGCTTCAATTGAGAATTTTATTTCTTCAAGGGAGAGTGGGGCATCTAGTTCTTGTACATGGTCAGAATCAATGGTAGGGTTTTCAAGATTGTCCAAAAACTGATTCATAATATCAATATCATCCGGAAATTCGGATTTATACAAAGAGGTATAAAATGATTTGAACGTGGCATTAATTTCTACCGGGTCTGTAACAATTACATTAACACTATTATTAATTTTAGGTATCAAACGTGAGGCAGATTGACGTTTCAATTGGTGAGCCAATAGTCGATTCGCTTTATCCCCATGTTCATAGTAAGTGCCGCGTGTCTGTAATAACAATCGCTCTACTTCCTTAGTGGAGATCAAATCAAATTCTGTCTTAAGGTTAAGACGTTTCTTAAACAGTTCTGGAGAGGGATTGGATGCGCATTCTTGGTCAAGGATACCAATGGCAGAAGTGAGTTCTGTAAGCTTGGTCTTAAGTTTTTTATTATAATGTGAAGAGTATGAAATAATCTGCCCCCTAAGGAAAGCCTTCAGTGACTCCCAAAGTAAAGACGATGATGTAAGTTCGTTCTGATTGAAAAGGAGAAACTCATCAATAGAAGTGGACAGAAATTCACAAAATTTGTTATCTGCCAACAATAGAGAATTAAATCTCCAAAGGGGGGGAGTAGATCTCTGTGTGGACAGCTGAATATCCAGAAATAGTGGTGCGTGATCTGGTATTAAAATACTTGAATAATCAATGGCAGTAACAGATGAATTCAAGCTGTTATCTATGAAGAAATAATCTATTCTTGAGTATGACTGGTGAACCTGAGAGAAAAAGGAGAATTTTTTAGTTAAAGGGTTACGAACTCTCCAAGGGTCAACCAACCCATTCTGATTCATAAAGTCAGAAAAGGATTTTGGTCGTGAACTAGATCTATCTAGCACTGGGTCAAGTACACAATTCAAATCACCTCCAAAAATCAATAAATGAGAATTTAAATGAGGTATGCTACTAAGTAATCTGTTGGCGAATTCAACATCATCAAAGTTAGGTGCATAGACATTTACCAGCAGCACCTTTGTTTGCATTAACATGCCTACAACCATAAGATATCTGCCATTTTTATCAGCAATAACATCAGTAGGTAGAAACTGAATATTTTTATTGATCAAAATAGCAACTCCTCTTGATTTAGAGTTAAAGTTAGAATGAAAGACATGCCCTATCCAAGAAGCCTGCAGCCTATAATGATCTTTAGATTTGAGATGAGTTTCTTGCAAAAACACTATGTCAGAATTAAGCCGTTTCAAATGGCTAAAAATTTTACCACGTTTAGATGGGCTACTCATGCCACGTATATTCCAGCTAGTGAAACGAACAGATGGGCCTACACCAGGATTACCGGAATTCGACTTAACAGTACTCATTTAAGTGCACATGAATAGTACCAAATGGCCAGGACACCCCCCCCCACACACACACACACACCCCCCCCCCCCATGAACATATACACACCCCGAAAAAAAAAGAAAGAAAGAAAAAGTAAAAAAAGGGAAAAGAGAGAAAAAAAGAAGAAAAAAAAGACAACTATACAAGAACAAGAGAAAAAAACATTGATGCCACGTGATTGTGACATCAACTCGGAGAATAGCCTGAGACTAAGCTGCAGTAGAGAGATAGATAACTCCCGCAGAGTTTTAATACTGAACATTAGGCAATATTATTAATGTAAACCCCATAATATAAACAGGAAGTAAACACACACCGATATTGCCGTATTACTGCAAACTGAAACGCTACCCAATGTTCATCGTTTTTATATACTTCTTGGCCTCTTCTGCAGAGACAAAGTCTTTTTCCACGCCTTTATATGTAATCCGCAAACGAGCCGGAAAGAAAAGACCATAACGAACCCCTTCCAGGCCGCGCAATTGCCTCCTGACCTCATTAAATGCAGCTCGATCCCGAGCCACCTTGGCCGTGTGGTCGGGGAAAACGGACATCTTTATTTCACCCACAGCCTCTTGTCGTCTCTCTCTGGCACGCCGTAGAACATTCTCACAGTCGCTATAATAGTGAAACCTGGCAATAACAGTGCGCGGTCGCTCACCTTGTTTGGGCTTCGGCTGAGAGGTTCTATGTGCTCGGTCTATCAGCGGTGTTTCATCAAGTTTAAAAGTTTCCTTAAGTAGGGTAGAGACAACTGTATTGTTAATGACGGTATCCTCAGGAATCCCGACTATCCTAATATTATTTCGTTGCGACTGAGATTCGAGGTCCTCACACTTATTTTGCAGTGAAACAAACTCCGCGGTTAAATGTGCGAGTTTGTTTTTAAGCTCTGCTACATCATCAGTACAGACGGAGAGAGAATCCCCCATTTCTCCCGCTGTACCTCTGAGTGCGGCCAACTCTGCGTCTGAAGCGGCCTTATCGTTCACCAACTGTGTTTTTACTGACTGTAGGTCAGCTCTAATTGTGGACAAATCATCACCCAGTGCCGCACGAAGTTCGGTCTTAAAAATCTCAGCAATGTCTTGCTTTAAAGAGATTAGCAGTTCTCGCTTCAGGGACTCCGCATCAATTACCTGGGCGACTTCCCTGGGAGAGGTGGAGCTGCGGGGTGAAGACAGAGCCCCAGGGTCCGGGGTCACTACCTGTGTAGCAGGCCTCAGTTGTTGGGTCGTGGTGGCATGGGTTTTTGCTGTTTTACCAGCCATGATAATATGTCCAAGTGGTGAAAAAAGGCTTTAACACAATATCCCAGGGGTGAATATATCAAAAAGGTAATCCAAATTGCGATATAAAATAACAATTACCATAAACTCTGCAGGAGTCTCAAATCACACGTCTTACTCCATTGGCTGCTCAACAGCGCCCCCCAGAAATGCTTTCAAAAGAATTGGACGGTGTATCACAGTGGCTCCGAAACAATCAATAAAAAGAAAGATCAATAAAAATTTTAGAATAAAGATTGGTGAGAAGGAGATAGTTGAGGTACATGAATCTAAATTTCTAGGGGTTAGATTAGATTCTCTTAAGTTTGATTGTCATGTAAAGAGGCTGTGTAGAACTGTCAAGACTAATTTAAACTGCTTTCGATTGATAAGACAATATATACCCATTAAGGCAGCACAGCAATTTATGCATTCAGTGATATTTTGTCATCTATCATATTGTATGACTGTTTGGGTTCAGGCCAATCAAACAACAATTACACCTATTAGGTCATTATATAAACAGGCATTAAAAGTAATGGACCAAAAACCTATAAGATGCATAATATATTGAGTTTTGACAGTTTTGTAAATTATTCATTTATTAAACTAATTTTTAAGTGTATGAATTTTTAAGTGTATTTCTCTGTTACAGCAGCAAAGAGAAAGAAATCCAAATATATAAAAAAGAATAGAGACAAAAAAATATACAGTATATACACAATGTATAAATACAAAGAAGCAAAAAAGAGACCACGAGTAGTAGTTACACTAACAGCCATATTCCACACAGGTAATATTGCACATTTTTCAAGATTTTTCTGTCATTGCATGTGTTGTTCAAATTCTTTGTTTCAGTTAAACAGTAATCCAGTGTGTAATTATGGTGACTAGTTCACTGGGAGCAGCTTTGTTTGTAAAGTCTAATAGCAGCAGAGAGAAAACTGCCCCTAAAAGTGCATTTGAAGGTGAATTTATCTTGAACTTGCACTCCTGTCCTCCATTTCATCAGTCATTTCCTGTCAGACTTTAGATTTCCATTTAATCTGTTTTATAAAGTAGAGAAAGTAGGCAGTCCTGGTTTGCAGTATGTCATGAAGAGATATTATTTTAGTTCATGTCTTGTATCATCATGTGTATGTCATTAATTGTCTCCCTCATGTTTTCTGATTACTCTCATCTAATTTTCAGTTCACCCTTAAAATAGGTTGCGTATGTAAACTCTTGTGTTTTTGTGATAGACACAAAGTAATGTTCAGTGTTTATCCTCCTGTAAGTATCGAGCCTAGTTCCTTGTTGTGCTATTGTGGTTCTGAATCTTGTTCTGTTACCTTGTTTGTAAGTTTTGGATTATCCCTGATATCTTGACCTCTGCCTGTTTGACTGCTTCTCTTTAAATAAAACACCTTTTACTGCACCTGCATCTGTCTTCAACTTCATAACGTGACAATATGATGGACTAATTAGTGAAGATTCATGACATAAATCCATTAACTGTATTCTTTTGTCAGAAGTGCTGCAGATATACAGACCTATCCATGTTTTAAATTAAACACAATGTGCATTTGAAGGTGACTTTATCTTGAACTTGAACTCCTGTCCTCCATTTCATCAGTCATTTCCTGTCAACCTCAGATTTCCATTTAATCTGTTTTGTAAAGTAGAGAAAGTAGGCAGTCCTGGTTTGCAGCATGTCATGAAGAGTAAAAGAGAATAAATATCAATGCTGGGTCATCAGATACCACAGAACGGATCTGAAAGACACTGAGATACGCTCAGATACAACACTGAGAGTTTACCTCCTTCACATTTCAGGTATGTTTTAATATTCTACTGAATTCTTAAGTTATTTCCTACCACTTGATGGGGAAAGTTTTCCAGAGCTTAACATGTGAGAATGCAATATTTGAAGGTAACAAACAAGGTATTAATGAAAAAGTTAATTCAATAAGAAATAAACAAATAAAAATTAACTATATATAAATGAGAGTTACACAAAGTTATACATAACACAAACTGTAATGTATAAAATATTTAAAATTCATCACTGTTCAATGAAACTTTCTTGCTGAGTTTAAACCTGATGTAAAAAAAATTTCACTGACTGACCCGTGAGTCTTAATAATCTTAATAAACTAATCTTAATAATCATAAATTAGGAGCTGTGAACATCTGAACACTTCACACAGGACACAGAGCAGAGTGAAGATGAACTTTAATATTCAGTAATGTATTTCCAGTCTTTAATTTAATAAATTATTTATTATCAGTTTTATCACATTTATGATGTTTTATTTGTTGTATTCCTCATGTTTATAAAAGTAATGATGTAATCCATTTTAAAATGTGACTATAAATAAATCCTGTACCCAGTCCTGAACATCTGTCCTGAACATCTGTGATATTTGGAAATAGAAATTTAAATATTAATACAATACAGTAAATTCGTACTGAACTGTAATAATGTTAATATTAAATGCTAAATGTGCTACATGATGTGCAGTGTGCAGGTAAAGCATTGTATTTTATTAATAAATAATTATAAATATTTATTAAAACTATGATTAATAATTAAAACCATTAGTCTCTGCCCCTATCTTGTCATTGCCTGTTTCCTTCATGTATCATGATTAAACTTGTTTTCAGTTTCCTTACTGATTTATGTATCTATTTAAACCCTCATGTTCATCCGGTGTTTTGCTCTGTGTGATCATAGTCTGGTTCAGATCTATCTATTACCTGCTGTTTTATAACCTGTCTTTTCATTTGCTCTCAATTGGATTTGTTTTCAGTTATAATGAATGATCTCCTGTACATGTGGGCACACAGCCTGCCTCTGTTCTTCTGACAGTGTCTTCAAGATAAAATTCAGACCCAAATTCAAGGATAGCTAAAAACATGATTTGTTAAACATAACATAGAAACACAAAACAAACAAAATCGGGAAGCATTGGGGAAAAGAAACACACAAAGACAATACAAAGAGAAGGATTGATAAGGGAGACAATTAGACACATAAGGAACAGGTGTGCTGAGGTGGGAAGGAATAGACAAGGGTGGGACAGACATGTGAACACAAAATGTAAACAAAATCACATGGCAAAAATCCTGGGCTAGATCCTGACAGAGCATTTAAAATAAACTAAACTTTAATGTGAACTTAGAAATACACATCTTGAGGAATGATATACTTACATTATTAACTGAACTCTTTAAATTCAGTTATAATCATATGTAGTGATGTGGTACTTACAGTTGTCAGTTTTACTGCTGATCAGAACTGCTGAGGGATTTTAATCACATTTCTTTTGTCTTAGTGAGTTTATCTACACATCAGTAATGGAGCAGTGTCTCTTTATACTCCTGTTTTTCACAGGTGAGAGAAGTGTGTGTGTGTGTGTGTGTGTGTGTTTCTGCTAATTTAAAGAAATTTCTTGTTTTGTACCCAAGGAAAAAAAAAAAAAAGATTGCACAATCAAATAAAGGAAAATTATTAGAAGAGTTAATAAGTAAAAATTGTGACTGAACTAATATTGCATAAAATGATTAAAATTTATCCACAGTTCCTCTCGTCCTGTCTGTCCCTCGTCAGTACTATCTGATCCAGCAGGGGAAACCCTGGAGTGATGCTCAGGCTTATTGCAGAGCCACACACACTGACCTGGCTATCATCGACAGTAATGACAACATGGTCCGACTTCAGAATGAAGCACAGAGACATCAATTCAGTTCCAGTGCTTGGATTGGACTCTATAATCCCACCAACATCTGGCGCTGGTCCATGGGAAATTTGTCAGTAGGAGCTTTATTGTGGAAAACAGGTGAACCCAACAATGGTGATGGACATGAGGAGTGTGGTATGACTTCTCCCTGGGGTTGGGCGGATGTGATCTGTACTAAGTTAATCCCCACTGTCTGTTTTGATGGTATGGATCTACATATTAATCACTTTCCGATTTGTCAGTAGAGAACGCCGTTTTGTAAAAAAAATTCAGAACAGTTTGTTTTTAATATGCTAAATGAATTGAAGTACAATATTTCTTGAAGTGAAGTATTCAAAAGAATAACTTGGAACACATTTCAGACACTTATCTTTATGAACTTTGACATTTCAGACAATTAGAAAATACTTGTTCAGTCTAACCAGGTCTAAATATAAGCCAATTTCTTGCTGTTCTGTCAGCAATTTTTGAGAAATTTCCTTAGAGTTTTAATGTTGTAATCTGTTAATTTTTAATTATTTTTATAATTTTATATTATATAATTTTATAATTGTAATTTTTGTAAACTTTTAATATTAGAAACATTAACATTGCCTTAATGCTCACATTTCATCATGTGTTTTTATTCTCACAGTCAGTAAAACTGGAAATCAGAGGTACATTTACATTTCTAATTCTATAACAAATTGAATATGTAAAGAAGCTGCCAGAGTTCTCACTAGGACAAGAAAGTATGACCATATAACCCCAATTTTATCATCTCTACACTGGCTAAATGTAGATTAAAAACTCATAGGATCCATTTGCACGCTCTTTAATTCAAGCTCAGGGTACAACAGGCATAGGTCAGAATCAGCAGACACAATATCGAAGAAGAGGCAAAAACCAGAAACAGTAATACTACTGTACAGTACAACAGTAATACAGCAATAATAAAATGGGGAGCCCCCTCCTTGAACCGCCACCTTATTGTGGTGGAGGGGGTTGCGTGCCTGAATGATCCTAGGAGCTATGTTGTCTGGGGCTTTTTGCCCCTGGTAGGGTCTCCCAAGGCAAACAGGTCCTGGGTGACAGGGCAGACAAAGAGCGGTTAAAAAAAAACCCTTATGAGTGAATTAATATCAAGGTCCGTGACGTCGACCGGTAAGGCGCAACCGGGGCCCCGCCCTGGACCCAGGCCCGGGGTTGGGGCTCGCATGCGAGTGCCTGGTGGCCGGGTCTTGCCCCACGGGGCCCGGCAGGGCTCAGCCCGAAAGAGCGACGTGGGGCCGATCTCCTGTGGGCCCACCACCTGCAGGAGAAACCGTAAGGGGTCGGTGCAATGTGGATTGGGTGGCAGTCGAAGGCGGGGGCCTCGGCGACCCAATCCCCAGACACGGAATCTGGCACTAGGGACATGGAATGTCACCTCGCTGGGGGGGGAAGGAGCCTGAGCTGGTGCGGGAGGTTGAGAGATGCCGACTAGATATAGTTGGGCTCACCTCCACACACAGCTTGGGCTCTGGAATCCAACTCCTTGAGAGAGGCTGGACTCTCTACTACTCTGGAGTTGCCCATGGTGAGAGGCGGCGGGCTGGTGTGGGCTTGCTCATAGCCCCCCAGCTCAGCAACCATGTGTTGGAGTTCACCCCGGTGAACGAGAGGGTCGTTTCCCTGCGCCTTCGGGTCGGGGATAGGTCTCTCATGGTCATTTTTGCTTATGGGCCAAATGGCAGTGAACACTCGGGTAAAGAGAGGGGCGGAGCTGTCAACTGATCACCACCTGGTGATGGCAGGGGAGGAAGTTGGACAGACTTGGCAGACCCAAACGTACTGTGAGGGTCTGCTGGGAACTTTTGATCTTCAACTCCCACCTCCGGCAGAGCTTCAACCAGATCCCAAGGGAGGTTGGAGACATTGATTCCGAGTGGACCACGTTCTCCATTTCCATTGTCGACGTGGCTGCTCTGAGCTGTGGCCATAAGGTCTCTGGGGCCTGTCGTGGTGGCAACCCCCGAACCCGGTGGTGGACCCCGGAAGTAAGGGATGCCGTCAAGCTGAAGAAGGAGTCCTATCGAGCCTGGTTGGCCTGGGGGACTCCGGAGGCAGCTGATAGGTACCGAAAGGCCAAGCAAGCTTCAGCCCGGGTGGTTACGGAGGCAAAAACTCGGGTCTGGGAGGAGTTCGGTGAGGCCATGGAGAAGGACTATCGGTTGGCCTCGAAGAAATTCTGGCAAACCGTTCGGCGCCTCAGGAGGGGGAAGCAGTGCCCTGCTCACACTGTTTACAGTGGGAGTGGGAATCTGCTGACTTCGACTGGGGACATCCTCGGACGGTTGAAGGAATACTCCGAGGATCTCCTCAACCCCACCGACATGTCTTCCACTGAGGAAGCAGAGGGTGGGGGCTCAGTTGTGGACTCGTCGATTCCCCAAGCTGAGGTCACTGAGGTAGTTGAGAAGCTCCTCTGTGGCAAGGCACCGGGGGTGGATGAGATCCGCCCTGAGTACCTCAAGTCTCTGGATGTTGTGGGGCTGTCTTGGTTGACACGCCTCTGCAACATCGCAGGTTGGGGTTGGGGACAGTGCCTCTGGACTGGCAGACTGGGGTGGTGGTCCCTCTGTTTAAGAAGGGGGACCGGAGGGTGTGTTCCAACTATAGGGGGATCACACTCCTCAGCCTCCCCGGAAAAGTCTATGCCAGGGTACTGGAGAGGAGAATTCGGCCGATAGTCGAACCTCGGATTCAGGAGGAACAATGCAGGTTTTGTCCCGGTCGTGGAACACTGGACCATGTCTATACCCTCGCCAGGTTGCTGGAGGGTTCATGGGAGTTTGCCCAACCAGTTCACATGTGTTTTGTGGATTTGGAGAAGGCTTTCGACTGTGTCCCTCGTGGTGACTTGTGGGGGGTGCTCTGGGAGTATGGGGTCCGGGGCCGTCTGTTAAGGGCTGTCTGGTCCCTATATGACCGGAGCAGGAGTTTGGTTCGCATTGCCGGCAGTAAGTCAGACTTATTCCCGGTGCATGTTGGACTCCGGCAAGGCTGCCCTTTGTCACCGGTCCTGTTAATTACTTATATCGACAGGATTTCTAGGCGCAGTATGGGGCCGGAGGGGGTCCGGTTTGGGGACCACAGGATTTTGTCTCTGCTTTTTGCAGATGATGTTGTCCTGTTGGCTTCCTCAAACCAGGACCTTCAGCGTGCACTGGGACGGTTTGCAGCCGAGTGTGAAGCGGCGGGGATGAGAATCAGCACCTCCAAGTCCGAGGCCATGGTTCTCAGTCAGAAAAGGGTGGCTTGCCCCCTTCAGGTTGGTGGAGAGCTCCTGCCTCAAGTGGAGGAGTTTAAGTATCTTGGGGTCTCATAGGTGAGGGAAGTATGGAGCGGGAGATCGACAGGCAGATTGGTGTATCTTCTGCACTGATGCGGTCGATATACCGATCTGTTGTGGTGAAGAAAGAGCTGAGCCACAAGGCAAAGCTCTCTATTTACCGGTCGATCTACATTCCTACCCTCACCTATGGTCATGAGCTTTGGGTCATGACCGAAAAGACGAGATCCCGGATACAGGCGGCCGAAATGAGTTTCCTCCGCAGGGTGGCTGGACGCTCCCTTAGAGATAGGGTGAGGAGCTCGGTCACTCGGGAGGAGCTCAGAGTAGAGCCGCTGCTCCTCCACATCGAGAGGAGTCAGCTGAGGTGGCTCGGGCATCTGTTTCGGATGCCTCCTGGACGCCTCCCTGGGGAGCTGTTCCGGGCATGTCCAACCGGGAGGAGGCCCTGGGGAAGACCTAGGACACGCTGGAGGGACTATGTCTCTCGGCTGGCCTGGGAACACCTCGGTATTCCCCGGAAGAGATGGAGGAAGTGTCTTGGGAGAGGGAAGTCTGGCCATCCCTGCTTAGACTGCTGCCCCCCCGACCCGGACCTGGATAAGTGGTAGAAGAAGAAGAAGAAGAAGAAGAAGAAGTAATACAAGCAGGAGATCGGGGCAGGCGGCAAACAATCATAGAACCAAGTTAAATCAAAACTGGTCAAAAACCAGGGATACACAGACAGGGAAACGCTAGCAGAGGCAAATGGGGACAGAAATGGGGTTCAAGTTCAGCTTATATAGGAAGCAGGTGATTGAAAGCAGCTGGTGGAGTAATTATGACAGGAGCGGTGGATTGTGGGAGATGTAGGTCCGAAGTCACTAGAACTCGGGCGAAAGGTGGTGGTCGGGAGGCGAGACAGGTGCTTCTTTCATAACAGAGCCCCCACCCCCCCGTGAGCGGCTCCCGGAGCGAGGATGGGTGCGGCTTCGGGGATGCCCGTGAGGTCGAGGGGCTGGTTTATCTGGATGAGTCTGGTGAAACTCAGCAGTGAGTGAGGGGTCCAGTATGTCTCGTGTTCTCAACCAAGACCGTGGAATGTGGGAAAGATGCGGTAGTTGGGCGGTAGTGCCAGGCGGTATGCCACAGGGTTCACTTGTCCGAGAACCTTGAATGGACCCACAAACCTGGGGCTGAGTTTCTTGCAGGGAAGACGGATTTGCATGTCACAGGTGGAGAGCCATACCCATTGTCCTGGCTGATAGTCTGGGTGCGGTCTACGGTGCCTGTCAGCTTGTAGCTTCTGGTGGCGGATGGCTCTCTGTAGTTGGTGGTGTGCCACGCTCCAGGTCTCCTCGCTCTTACGGAACCAGTCATCCACTGCAGGCAGATCAGAGGGTTCGCCGTACCACGGGAACAGGGGTGGTTGGTATCCGAGGACATATTGAAAGGGTGTGAGACCAGTTGCTGGTTTGGTGAGTGAGTTCTGTGCGTACTCCACCCACATTAGATACTTGCTCCAGTCAGTTTGGTTCTCGTGGCAGTAGGAATGGAGAAAACGAGTAATTTCCTGGTTGAGATGCTCGGTTTGACCGTTGGATTGTGAGTGATATCCGGAGGTAAGGCTGACGTTGATATTCAGTCTCTTGAAGAAAGCTGCCCACACGCGGGAGGTGAATTGTGGACCCCTGTCTGAGACGATGTCCTCAGGGATGCCGTAGAAACGGAACACATGACTGCACAAGGCTTCTGCCGTTTCGAATGCCGTGGGTAGCTTGAGTAGGGCTATCAGGTGGCACACTTTGGAGAACTGGTCCACGACTGTGAGGATGACGGTGCAGTTATCGGACTTGGGCAGATCAGTGAAGAAGTCGATGTCGATGTGGGACCAGGGGCGCTGAGGGATAATTAGTGGTTGCAGCAAGCTTGCCGGGAGCTGATGTGAAGACTTGGATGTGTTGCAAATGGCGCATTTCTTCACAAACTCTTGGGAGTCCTGGGACAGAGAGGGCCACCAGAAAGTATTCTGTGCCAGATGGATCGTGGCCGAGATACCGGGATGACCGGAGCTGGGCGAGGCGTGCAGCAGTTGTAGCAGAGGAGAACGTAAGTTCTCGGGCACGTAGGTCTTGGTAGCAGGACAGTCGTTCGGAGGTGGAGAGAGCGCATTGGCCTGGGAGATCTGGGTCATTATGTCCCACTGGATGGGAGCGATAATTTGAGCCTCGGGGATGATGGGCTCTGTCTGAGAGGGCTGGTCAGGTTCGTTACTCAGGCGGGAAAATGCGTCGGCTTTGATGTTCTTTGTACTGGGTCTGTAGGTTACCGTGAAGTGGAATCTTGTGAAGAACATGGCCCATCGTGCTTGACGGGGATTCATCCGCTTGGCCGAGCTTAGGTATTCGAGGTTTTTATGGTCTGTGATAACCGTGAACGGCTTCTGAGCACCCTCTAGCCAGTGTCGCCACTCCTCGAAGGCCGCCTTCATGGCCAGTAAATCACGGTCCCCTACGTCGTAATTTCGTTCAGCAGCAGATAGTTTTTTTGAGTAGTAAGCACATGGGAACAATTTGTTAGCCGGACTTTGTCGTTGTGAAAGAACGGCTCCGATGCCTGTACTGGAGGCGTCCACATCTACTACGAACGGCCGAGCCGGATCAGGGTGGTGCAGGATGGGAGCTGTTTTGAAGCTCTTCTTCAGCAGGTGAAAAGCGCGGATAGCTTCAAACCACAATAGACGGGGCGAGCTTTGTCATAGACGTGAGTGGCATCGCTACTGTGCTGAACCCGCAAATGAAGCGACGATAGAAATTCGCGAAGCCCAGAAAGCATTGTAATTCTTTGACAGTCTGGGGCTGGGCCCACTTTAACATTTACATTTACAGCATTTGGCAGACGCCCTTATTCAGAGCGACGTACATAACTGCTTAAATCTCTAACACTGAATACATTAATGCCGGTTCACTAGGTTACATACTTAAGATACCATGAGTTTAAAACATTTGTTCAAAGTTACAATGAAAAAGTGTCAAAGGTTTTTTTTTTTTTTTTTTTTTTTTTTTAAATGCAAAGGATAAGGAAAGAAGTGCTAGTTGAAGTGCTTCCTGAATAAGTAGGTCTTCAACCGCCGCTTGAAAATAGCCAGTGACTCGGCTGTCCGGACCTCTATGGGAAGTTCATTGCACCACCTTGGTGCCAGTACAGAGAAGAGTCTTGTAGTATACTTGCCTCTTAGCCTGAGAGATGGTGGAACCAGTCGAGTAGTGCTGGTAGATCGGAGGTTACGGGGTGCAGTGCGAGGAATGATGAGGGCTTTGAGGTAAGAGGGAGCTGGTCCATTTTTGGCTTTGTAGGCCAGCATCAGTGTTTTGAACCGGATGCATGCAGCTACCGGAAGCCAGTGGAGGGATCGCAGCAGCGGGGTGGTATGCGAGAACTTTGGCAGGTTGAAACCAAGCCGGGCAGCTGCATTTTGGATCATTTGCAGAGGACGGATTGCTTTCATAGGTAGACCTGCCAGCAGTGCATTGCAGTAATCCAGTCTAGAAATGACAAGAGACTGAACAAGTACCTGAGCAGTCTGTGTGGACAAAAAACACCGCCTCTACTTTGGACTCGTCCATGGCGATTCCACCGGCGGAAATGACATAACCCAGGAACGACGTGGAGGTTGTGTGGAATTCACATTTCTCAGCTTTAGCATAGAGCTGATGTTGTATTAGTCTTTTTAGCACTGCACGCAGGTGCTGGATATGAGCCTCCATGGTTTCAAAATATATTAAAATGTCATCAATGTAAATGATCACCCATCAATCCAGCACGTCTAGGAACACATCATTGATGAATGATTGGAACACCGAAGGACTGTTAGCTAGGTCGAATGGCATGACCAAGTATTCATAATGGCCGGACTGTGTGGAGAAGGAGGTCTTCCATTCATCCCCCTCTCTGATGCGGATCAGATTATAAGCACTGTGTAAATCCAATTTGGTGAAGAACAGGGTTCTGCGCAGCTGTTCCAGGGCTGAAGGGACCTGGGGGAGAGGGTAGTGAAACCTTGTTCAGAGCTCGATAGTCTATGCAGGAGTCCCCCGACTTTCTTCTTTACAAAAAAGAAGCCAGATGATGCTGGTGACACAGAATGCCAAATAAACCCCTTTTTTAAATCCTCCTTGATTATATGCATTCATAGCCTCGGTCTCCGGCTGTGACAGCGGGACAATTCTGCCTTTTGAGGGCGTGGCGTCGGGTAGGAGCTCGATGCTGCAGTCGCCGGGACGGTGAGGAGGTAGCTTGGTGGCTTTGACCTTGCTAAAGGTAGCGGAAGTAGTGCCTCGGAGGGTTGGTTATGTGGAGCGCAGGACTTATCCCAGGCTATAATCCGTGGCTCTCTCCAGGAAATGACCAGATTGTGAAGCTTTAGCCAGGGTAATCCCAGGATCAGAGAATGACGAGGAGAGGTGATGACGTGAAACCGGATAGTTTCGCTGTGATGTGGACCCACCAGTAGCTCGATTTCTTCGGTGCCGAATCTTATCCGTCCCTCTTCGACGCGTCGACCGTCTATTGCTTCGATGTTTGTGGGGACATCACACTCTCTTACTGGGATAGCATTGGCTTTGACACACTCCCCTGAGATGAAATTTCCAGATGCACCGGAATCAAGGAGAGCTTCTAAGTCAATACTTTCGCTCTGTATGCTCAAGCGCACAGGAAATCGAGCACAAGTCTGGGTTTGTGAGGCGAAACTGGCCACACTCACTAGCGTACTCTGCTCGTTGTGTGGTCTGCCAGGACAGGAGGGCAGACGATGCCCGGGCGCACCACAGTATAAACAGAGCCCATGTTGTATGCGCTGTGTCTTTTCCTCGGGAGTGAGATGACTGTGGGCATGACGTGGGGACTCAGAATATGCAGCAGACGGGGAGGGCATGGGTGATCGCCGGGCTCGGATCAGATTATCGAGCTTCTTCCTTCATCACGACAAGCGATCTCTGCTTGCAGTTCATGGTTCAGGCCTTTACGGTTGAGGAGCTTGTTCCAGGTTTATTAAGTCTGGTCGTTCTGGTGCTCAGGGCTCTGTAGCGTGGACCAGATGGCAACAGTTCGAAGAGTGAGTGTGCTGGATGTGAGGGGTCCAGATTGATTGTCTTTGCCCTTTTGCACACTCTGGAGAAGTACAGATCTTGGAGAAAATTGATTTAAATCATTTATTATTTATTTTTCCAGAGTATGAAAGTTTAGATTTTGCTTAATGTTTGAGGAAGTTCTTAGGCATGTTATTCCCAAATGCAACATCAACCTGAACCTCTGGTTTCAGACCCCAACTTTTGAAGCTTGCATAAAACTGTCCAAGATGCTACATTTCTTATCTCATTGCTCATACTCATAGGCACTTGGATTTCTAGATAACGTGTTTCAGAAGTGAAACTGTTATGGGAGGAAATCTTTACAACTAGAACCAAGTGTCAACAAACAACCGAGACAGGAACATATTCCTATGACTCGAAAACAGAGGCTGATTCTTCCAAAACTGGTGCATTGTGGAGAAATGTTCTAATGCTGTCAAAGAAATGAATGCAGTTTATTAAGTTGATAAGACACACATTTAATATCTTCTATTAATAAAGAATGATGGAATCTCATTGGAAATCTGTAACCTGCGCAAAATGACTTTATTATAACGTGGGGAATTTCTTGCTAATTCTGTCACAGTAATGAATCCAGTTTATTTTTAAAAAATCTGATTTAAAAACAACTTGATTTCCTTTGTGCCTTTGAAGAAGTGAAGGGTGTTGAGGCAGACAGCCATGTAAACAAGCTGTTTATTGAGTGACCTTTTTGGAGGTCAAGACAAGACAAGACACAAGCTTTGGATTAAAGTGTAGAAAAATGACATAAAAGTATAGAAAAAATGTTCTTAAGTCAAAATAATCACATGAATTAGTTTAAATGTGCTCAAGTAGTGTATGAGTGGTTGTTTACTCCAGCATATAGAAACAATTTACTGGGAAGACTGGGATTCAGAACAGACCTGTTGATGATTTTCAAACTCTAACAGGAAAACTTTTTAGTGTTAGTGCTCAGGAAGAATCTTGAATAATACATAAATATACAAAAGAAAAAACAAGTCAGGTGCTCAGTTTCAATTGAGACTGATTTTACTGATGGAATTCATAACAGATTGTAATCTTCTGAATATGTCAGTGACGTGGGGATAAAAATAAACAGGGTTATTAACTTGAAAAACACCAAACAGGGACAAAGACTTGACAAATGACATGACAAAGGAAGGGGATTTCACGCCGACCTAGGCAACGTGGCATGGTTTAATACACAACACAATTAACACATGAGGAACAGGTGTGCAGAGGCGGGGGAGAAGAGACAAGGGCGGGGCAGACACGTGACACAGAACAAAAGCACGTGGCCAAAGCGTGCAAAGTGCAACAATCCTGACAGAATATGTCAAAAGAAAATGATCAAATTGTTCCATATAGCATTCCATATAAGTCAAATTAGATCTAAAAATCACCAAATGAGATGTTTTGTTCATTACTCAGAATTATTTGTAAAGAATGTTTAATTAATCTAAACTGTGTCTTAGTCTTGCACCACTGGTAGACTAACAGAATAAATTGTCTGAACCAGCAAAATAAATCAAATCATTGGTTAACAGATTTGAAAGAAAAATAAAATCAACCCAAAGAATCATTATTATGAGAAGCTAATATTAAAACAAACAAACTAAGCTAACTTCAAACAGAAACATTATTGATTAAAATGATTTAATATATGAAATTATATTGGACTTTTTAAAGAATTTTGAGAATTTAACTCAAACCTTCACTAAGAGGTTTGTTTGATTAAGTGACAACCACATTTCCAACAGTGTACGCCACACCCTTGTAGGATTAAACTGCTTTTAAACTCATGCACACTGCCATTATACCATGTAACCTTGATGAGGTCATTGAATGGGCGATCAACTGTAGATTTACTATTTTTAAAACTTCTTGACAAACTTAAAGCCTAAGCGATCCACATCACTCCCTGAATATCCTTTGATTCCCATGCAGATCCCAGAGGCAATATCAACTCTAACTTCTGGTTGCAGCCTCTGATTTGTCAAGCTTGCATGGAAATTCCGGGAGTGACTTGTCGTGAATTTTATTGCACCCAGACGTGTATTATTTTTATTTGGCCAAAGTGAAAGGGAGGTAAAATGCTCTCCATCTACAAATGTAAACACTTGTGGATTCCCAGCAGGAACACCAAACTGTTTGGACTGGCCATCAGTAAGATGCACTTTAATGGCTTTCACTGTCGTTTCAGACACCCAAACAATGATCTTTTGCAATAGGGATCCATCTTGAGTGTCATTAAAATTGAAAGGATTTCCTCCAGTTCCACCAACTTCAACAACATTGGCCAAGTATGACATGATCTTGTTCTTAACCTTAAAAAGACAAACATTTCAAGATGAATAGAAAATAGTTCTTGTGATAAATAGGCATGTTTAAGATGAATTGTGGTTTAGATAATAAAATGCCTGAAGCATGAGTTACTGCTGATATTATGTGCTAATTCAGCTCATTAAGCTTCATTAAACAACTGTATTATTAGATGATTTTATGCATGCTAATGGCCAGGGTAATGTTTAATTTTTTAATAAACACAGAAGTGGGTGTTAACTGGCAAAATTCAGAAATCTGAGCTGTAATGCTATAATCTACATACACAGTAATCTACCTATACAGTTAATTACATACATAATGTAATCAAGAATAAATTGAACACTTACAAGGAACTGATGATGCAGGTAGCAAAAAAATGCCTTCTTTAAAAGATCTCTTGTGAAGAATGCAAGCTTATGGATGAGACAAAAGCTGCATTCTTTCATATTTATATCAAATAAAAAGGGTGGTTCTGGACCTTACATCACACTTCCAAGTAACAGGTGTGTGTGTGTGTGTGTGTGTGTGTGTGTGTGTGTGTGTGTGTGTGTGTGTGTGTGTGTGTGAGAGTGTGTGTGTGTGCCCACGCTGTTAGTTGAAAAACAGATTTCACAAGACTCTCGCCCCCTCAGAAGCTTTTGTGAACATTCATTTGTGTCACAGAACTTTTTGTTGACTTCTGTAACAGTTAACGTGGAATTTTTCTCCAACCCCAACCCCCCCCCCCCCCCCCCCCCCCCCCCCCCCCCCCCAAAAAAAAAAAAAAAAGATCTGTGTTTACTCTAGCATATGGAAACTTTTTTACTGGGAAGACTGGGACTCGAAGAAGACCTTTTGATGGATTGAAGACAACTTAAAAGGTTTTTAAACTCTAACAGGAATGTAGGATGCATTTTTAAGCTCAACTCTGAAGCCTCATGCTCTTGTGAGACATTGTAGATTTTTGGTGCTTTATAATAAACAGACTTATTGTTTTGTCAGTTGAAAAAAAAAATTCCATGGTAACTGTTACAGAAAGCATGAGTCCATGTTAAGATGTCATCAAAATGCTTGGTGACACAAAGGAATCTTCACAAAAGAAGATTGTATTACTTAATTCACACACACACACACACACACACACACACACACACACACACACACACACACACACAACCCTTGCTTGGAATTGTGTTGTAAGGTGTGGTGGCAGTTTTGATCTACACAGTTCACAATTCTACACAGTGAAGCAGGTGTGTGCTTGTGTGGCCTGGAATGTGTGTGTGTGTTCGTATGTGTGTGCTTGCTTGTATTTATGTGACAGTTTAACCCTCTTATTGTCCTCCTATGCAAATTAGAAGTGCTGAGTCAACTTGATCTTGTCTGTTTTGACTGCTCATAAAAAATGAAGTATATGTGATAGCCATTTTTTCTTCGTCTTTTTAGTCTAACTTGTTTCCAACATATTAACATATTTTGCATATATATATATATGTGTGTGTGTGGGGGGGGTATAATAAACCTTATTTATATACAAAATGCCTCATTTTTTATTAAAATAAAAAAAGACAAATTTTGAATTATTTTCACTATAGAGGCACAAAAGTTGATGCACAATTACAGGCTCTGGTATATCTCAAAGCCAGGAGATTGTCAGTAAATAATTAAACCTGTTTTTTTCCTTGAATGCTTATAAATCAAAAATTCTACAATGATCACCATTCTGTAGGTAATGAATGATAGTCTATGAAGGAATTTCATATTTTGCCCACCTGATGTCATCTAATAGACCAACAACAGGCTACACACACACACACACACACACACACACACACACACACACACTCAAAAACTTGGCATAATTTCATGTGAATAAAACTTCTTGTACACTCCTTATGTTTTTTTATTATTTCACTTAATTTATGAACGATAAACCTTATGAAATTATGCCATGTTTTGAGTAAAATAAGCAGAAATGATTAAATATTATTTTGGATAACCACTGAATGATAAATGTCAAACATTACTCAGCATATCTCCAGGCCAAAGCTTACTGATGCAAATAAATGTATAAATAAGAGAGGAAACAAATATTATTTGCAAAACACATGTATTTCATTTTTGAACTTAGAACTTATAGAAATATGAGTGTGTGTGTGTGTGTGTGTGTGTGTGTGTGTGTGTGTGTGTGTGTGGCATCATTTCGGTAGATCATATATATCTGCTAGGCAAAGGCGTATCAAAAGTGTGAAATATTTACAAATGTTTGGCTTTTTTTTCTGGAGGGCTAATGAAATGCAATGAACAATTTGTTTGTGTGTGTGTGTGTGTGTGTTAGTGGACATTTTATGTGTGCATTTTTGTGTCTGTATGTATGTTCATTGCACTGAAAAGGGCAAAAGTGTGACCGATTGTCCCACTAAATGTATCAAATGGAAATGGGAGGATCCAAAACGCAAATTATATAGTGGTCTGAACACATAGTTCAACGAAAATAGACAAAATTAATTTTACTTGCAAAGTTCATCATTTGGAACAATCCTGGTAAATTTCAGGCAAATATGTGAAAGAAAACCAAAGTTATGACACATTACACTTTAATCAAACCTTCCAGCAGGGTCAGATAGACCTGAGGAAAATAGGAAGGTTAATGGGATTAACCCCTGAGGGGCTTGTGAAATGTGATTTCCAAATAACAGTGTGGGCAAACACACACACACACACAGAGAGAGAGAGAGAGAGAGAGAGAGAGAGAGGATATGCACCCACAAGTTCCCATCCTCTTAGCACATAGAATGTTTATGGCAGGAACATTTGTGGCAGGAACATTAGTGGCAGGAACATGGGCCTCCTGTTCTCTCTCCCTAGTCTAACACAGAATTTACTATGAAAGCATATATAAACACTCATGATATTTAAAATGTCCACTACATTTCCTTCCTTTTTGTCCTTTAGGACAAACTATATAAATAAAATTTTAACATAATCATTACTTAAGGCATTCAAAAGACAGGTTTAGATGAAACATCAGACATGATCCTTTCCCTTGGACTTTTCAATGACATATTCATCAAATAAAAGAGAAGAATAAAACTAAGCAAGGTTAATTTATCCATCTATATTTGTCAATGCCCGAGTATAATCAGTTTGAACTGGATCAGGTGGATAGTCCATGTCTCGATCTCCAGCAGATGTGTGCTCTCGTCTCTCTGTGAAATAGGTTTACACAAGCTACACCACTTAGAATGTCCAAACAGCGTGCAAAGGAGTGATTTTCTTCTCAATAACAGGATATTCAGGATGTCACTTTCCTGGCATGGATCTACATTGCTCTCTCCACTATACAAGAATGTCAGTGGGAGTCTGGAATGATCCCAGCCAATGCCTGGCCTTCCATTTCTTTCTCCTGAAGTCTTTCACCATGATCCACTTGCCGTCTGCATGTGGTTTAGTAAGGGCACTCTTCACCTGTCTGTGAATATCAGATAACACAGAGGATATGTTTGTGCAATAGTTCAACATTACATGTTCACATTCACCAAAATTGGAGCTCTGGCTTCCCAGGGGAACCACTCCTGTGGTTAATGGACTTCACTAGGTATTGGGTGTTTATATATATACATATATATATATAGCATGCTGTTCAATCAGAGATAATGTTCCAGTGACCCAGGTAATGCCCCTGTGCTTGACTTTTCTTGCATTGTCCTCTCTTAATCTGTTTATGAAACTGTTTCTCAGACGTGCCTCGTACGGTGTGTGGTCAGCAGCTTCACCCATGTTATCGGTGTGTTCGAGGCCACTGTGTACATCATGTACTTCTGTCAATCATTTACATTTACATCATTTACATTTACAGCATTTGGCAGATGCCCTTATCCAGAGCGACGTACATAAGTGCTTAAATCTCTAACACTGATTACATTAATGCTGGTTCACTATGTTACATACTTAAGATACCATGAGTTTAAAACATTTGTTCAAAGTTACAATGAAAAAAGTGTCAAAGGGTTTTTTTTTTGTTGTTTTTTTTTAAATGCAAAGGATAAGGAAAGAAGTGCTAGTTGAAGTGCTTTCTGAATAAGTAGGTCTTCAACCGCCGCTTAAAAATAGCCAGTGACTCAGCTGTCCGGACCTCTATGGGAAGTTCATTCCACCACCTTGTTGCCAGTACAGAGAAGAGTCTTGTAGTATACTTGCCTCTTACCCTGAGAGATGGTGGAACCAGTCGAGCAGTGCTGGTAGATCGGAGGTTGCGGGGTGCAGTGCGAGGAATGATGAGGGCTTTGAGGTAAGAGGGAGCTGGTCCATTTTTGGCTTTGTAGGCCAGCATCAGTGTTTTGAACCGGATGCGTGCAGCTACCGGAAGCCAGTGGAGGGATCGCAGCAGTGGGGTGGTATGCGAGAACTTTGGCAGGTTGAAAACAAGCCGGGCAGCTGCATTTTGGATCATTTGCAGAGGACGGATTGCGTTCATAGGTAGACTTGCCAGCAGTGCATTGCAGTAATCCAGTCTAGAAATGACAAGAGACTGAACAAGTACCTGGGCAGTCTGTGTGGACAAAAATGGCCGAATCCTTCTAATGTTGTAGAGAAGAAACCGACATGAGCGAGTCGCATTTGCAACATGAGAGGAAAAGGACAGTTGATTGTCCATGGTTACCCCAGGGTTGCGAGCTGTGGCTGAAGGGGAGATCAGATCGTTGTGCAAGGGAATAGCAAGATCGTGACCTGGGGATGAATCACCTGGCATGAACAGCAGTTCAGTTTTGCTAGGATTGAGCTTTAACTGATGAGCAGTCATCCATGATGAAATTTCTGCCAGACATGCTGAGATCCGGTCAGAAGCTGTGGCATCTGAGGGTTGAAAAGAGAAGATAAGTTGTGTATCATCAGCATAGCAGTGGTAAGAGAACCCATGTGATGAAATAACTTCACCAAGAGAGTGAGTATACAAGGAGAAAAGAAGAGGACCAAGTACTGAGCCCTGTGGGACGCCAGTGGAGAGTCTGCGTGGAGCAGATGTCACTCCCCTCCATGTTACTTGATATGAGCGTCCTTCCAGGTAGGAGGCAAACCATTCCCAAGCTGATCCGCAAATCCCAAGACTCTTGAGGGAGGATAAGAGAGTCTTGTGGTTGACCGTATCGAATGCTGCTGAAAGGTCAAGGAGGATAAGGACGGATGATAGTTTGGCTGATCTAGCAGTATGTAGCTTCTCAGCGACATCCAAAAGGGCTGTCTCTGTAGAGTGAGCTGCTTTAAAGCCAGACTGTTTGGGATCTTGGAGGTTGTTCTGTGAGAGATAGACAGACAGTTGATTATCGACAATGCGTTCAAGAATTTTTGAAAGAAATGAGAGAAGTGATACCGGTCTGTAGTTACTGATGTCTGATGGATCCAGAGCAGGTTTCTTTAGGATGGGAATAACCCTTGCTCTCTTGAAAGTAGTTGGTACCTGACCAGATACTATGGATCTATTGACGATAGTGGAAATGAAGGGCAAGAGGTCTTGTGAGATGGTCTGGAGCATAGTGGTAGGGAGTGGATCCAATGGGCAGGTGGTAGGATTGCAGGACTGGATGAGTTGTAAAATCTCTTCTGCTGCCACAGTTGAGAAATGTGACAACGAAGATTTAGGGGAATCCATACTCTGAGATGTAAGTGCAGTCGGGGCTGAAGTGAAGGTCCGGCAGATTTCCTCAATCTTCTCCTGGTAGAAAGAAGCAAAGTCTTCTGCAGTCAGGGAGGATGAAGAAGGTGGAGCCGGGGGGTTGAGCAGAGAAGAGATGATGTTGTGGAATTTCCGAGGGTCATGTGAGGAAGCTTCAAGCTTTTCCTTGTAGAAGGAAGTCTTGGCAGAAGTCACATCTGAGGAGAACTTGACAAGAAGTGTTCTGTAAAAATCAAGATCTGCATCAAGTTGTGATACAATCATGTGAGATATCAGGAGACTGTTTCATCATCCTTTTGTCTACACAAAGAGATTTTTGTCATATCCATTTTTACCGCAAAGTAAAAAGATCATGTCCCCTGAGTTTGCTGGAAAATTGCCCGAATATTAAACTCACGTCAAAGTTTACTTCCTGTTTGTAAGATATTTAAGTCAGGCTCCCGTTCACCATGTTGTGAATTATTGTCAGTTTCTCTGTGTACTAAGCCTTCTTTATTGTCTATATTGTGTCATTGTGTATTGACCTGTTTAACTGTTCACCTTTACATTGGATTTCTTTCACAGATGGAACACTTTTACAAATCAGTTTTATGACACAATGACACAAACAGTGAGGAATTCATCTAGTAAATGTATATTAGATAAATGAAAAAGTGATAAAAAGCAATTATTGCTATTACCACCCTGAGGTAAGTCTAGGGGGTTCTCAGAGTAAGCAACTAGCGATGACCAATCCATCCTGTGAAGGGATGGAAAAGGCTAACCGGTTTCATGTGATAATTACCATAAATAGTAATTACATAACCGGACACAATGCTTCTGTTGATTTTCCTTTACTGTAAAACATGGCAGTCTTATTTACAATAATATGTACAATTATATACAAATGGTTTTGTACTTCTACAACAGGTGGGACTGGACAGTTGGTGGCACCAAAGAAATGAAAGAAACAGAAAGTCAAAACCTGCATACCTTACACTGCTTTATTTTAATCACGCCCATCTATAAACAAAAGTGAAACTAAAATACTCACTACGGTACACTTCCCTCACTAACTAAAATACAGGGGGAGGCACCGCCCCTTACCTGAGGTATCTAGACAGAGAAGTATACTATGTGGTTTACAATGTATGAGCGTGCTCCTTCTGATCTCTTCCAGCCCCGTACATAGAACAATATTGTACACAAACATTAATTGCAATGGCAAAATACACAGCAGAATCTTTCACTTGTATCACACAATTATCACAACATGCCAACCAATAAACCCAACTAAAGAGCATTCAGACCAAAATACCTGCAAAATACGTCCCTTGGAATGTAACACGCCCATACACAAAAAAAATCCCTTAAAACAAAGTTTTTGGTCTAGAAAGAGCATCTGCAATTTTATTTTCAACACCTTTTTTTTGTGTTTCATCTATAGGTTGTATTCTTTAATTATCAGAAACCATCTCATGAGCCATTGATTGTGGTTATACATTCGGGACAAAAAGACAAGAGGTTTATGATCAGTATATACCACTATAGGCAAGACTATTGAGCCAACATATACCTCAAAGTGCTGTAGGGACAACAGTAAAGCTAACGCTTCTCGCTCAATCGTGGAATACTTTACTTGGTGTTTGGTTAACTTTTGAGAAAAGTAGCACACCAGATGGTTTACTTCTCTCGTATCCTCCTTTAACAACACTGCTTCGAATCCCACACCACTTGCATCAACCTCCAGTTGCAAAGTCAGGTGCAACAAGAACAGGAGCAGAACACAAGAAAGCTTTCACATTTTTAAAAGCAGATTTTTGACAATCAGGAGACCACTTGAAGGTAGTAGTGGGACTTAGTAAGGACGTGAAAGGCTCAGCAACCGAAGAAAAGTTTTTACAAAAGCCTCTGTAATAACCAACCATTCCTAAAAATCTACCCCATTCAGCAAACAAATCTGGCCCCGATTTGGCATTCATCTGGCACTGGCATACAGCATGCATACATACTGTGGGCCACATACGTATGGCCGATCTTAACCCATATTTAAAATCCATTTCAAATACCTTTGAGTAAAAT
This sequence comes from Tachysurus fulvidraco, assembly GCF_022655615.1. NCBI lineage: Eukaryota > Metazoa > Chordata > Actinopteri > Siluriformes > Bagridae > Tachysurus > Tachysurus fulvidraco. The sequence goes on from NC_062533.1 coordinate 460,893, forward strand.
CCCAATGTTTTCATTCACAAAGATATTTCCATCTTTCTGTGTCTAATGCCTTCAAGTTAATCCAGGCAACAATAAGGTTTTTGTGATTAATTTAAACTTGTAGACCACCAATTAAGACAGTCTAAACATTTTCATTATATTTAATCCTTAACTAAATCTAAAACTACTGGGCATGCACACATTAGTATACCGTAATTTTTGTCACACTGTATAATAATAGTAAAGGTGAAATAGTGGAACACTTATTTTGGTCATGTCATTACACTCAGGAATTTTGGTATGATATTAGCCTTTTTTTAAATTGATGATTTTGCCAGAATTTTCATTACAAAACAGAAATTATATATTCAGGTATTTTGACTCAGACCCCACAAAAGAAAATTAGTTTTATTATAAATGGTATTATTTGTGGTCTTTTTAATCCAAAATGCTCTGGTCGCGCCGCAAATATTCTGTTAGTGTTCTGAAAACTGGAAACAGTAGTGCGCCATCATCTCGTTTTACCGCTCTAACTCCTAATTGGGATATTCAAAAATTCAAAGTCTACGTCATATTTATAGCCCAGGTCTTAACGAATCAAATAAGCCCTCATTTGAGCCAATCGGTGCTTGTATGGCAGAGATAGACGGCTGGGAAGCCAATGGTGGCATGACCTCATTTTTGGGAACCCGCCTTTGACTGACAATTACTCCTTCCAATAGCAATGAAATGGGCTGGGACCTATACAGCTGTTTAGCCAATAAGCAGACGATTCCAACGGTATGCGACATGCCGTATGTTCTTTGACTGTGTCTGCGTGAACTGGATGCGCAGAAGAATTCTTGCGTAATCCCTGACCTTTTGTCCCTCTCACAGCTCAGGGTGTCAAGTTACAGGCCTGTTTTCACACCAGAGTGATAGAGAGATAGTCTAGGCTTATTTATCGCTTTTCAGACTGAGCCTGCAGCCTTTTATTTCAGAGTTATATAGTAAACAAGTACACAAAAACGCTGCACCCGACGACCAGGGCTGTAGAAAAATATTCATATAAAATCCATTTTTGGGTCTTTTGACTTGAAATTTTTTTTGGTGAAAGCCAAGACATGTGGCTATGACTCTCAGTTGTTGGTTTGTCCCTAACATGTTCCAGAAAAATAAGATTAATCAGTTTATCAGAAAAACAACCCAGGCGGACAGGAAAATCTGCATTCAAACCCCTGTAACTTTGTGCCAGTAAGGCCTAGAATCAACTTGAAACTAGTTTCTGAAACTAGAGAATCTCTTCTTTCAAATGAGATCAGGCTCACCCCTGTGTGTCAAAGTATGTGGGAGCACGTGAAAGCAGTTTTAATCTAATTTAACTGTTATGTGTTGTAATACAATAATCTAACATGCCACTACTCCTGAAAAAGTCAGTCATTGTATTATGTCACTTAAATAGTTTTAGGCAGATTAGGGTTGTAACTGTGATATACTGAATAAGTGTTATCAATCGAGTTTACATTTAAATGCATTATAAATGTGTTACATTTGTTTTTTATAATATTCATTAGTATTCATTAAATAGTGTTTGATTTTCAAGTCATACTTTACATAAAACAAGTGTTTAATTTAGCACATTTATTGGATTAATTGTCATTAGTTGACATACCTGCGTGATGACGTCTAGGTGATGCGCTCCGATGCGCTTCATTCTGAATTAATAGACCGTCACGGAAGCCATCACTGCAGCTGTCAGGGAGCATGCTGCTTCTTCTCCTGTGCACGCCCTGCCTGCGCAGAGCTCATCGCCAGCGTACTGATTACCACACCTGCTCCTCATTACACTGGCCTATATAAGCACCACATTTGCTCGATTCCAGCATCCGTTATTGTTTACTGTTTCCAGTGTGTTTACTCTGCAAATTCTTTCATTAAACTCTGTTTTGCTGGTGCCTCGGCTTCCGCCTCCCTCACTTCGCCTAACAGAATAACGGACCGAAAGACAAAGGACAGGATCCGCCAGGCTCTTACCTCACGATGGATCAACAACCCAGCACGGCTTCCGATTCGGGACCTCATTGCAGCGCTCCGAGCCACTTTCCCTTCCTCCGCAGCTCAACAAGACCCCCCCCCTCCCCCGCTTCCACCGGCAGCCCCATGGCGCTTCCGGTTGCCTTTTCCGGAGAAGCCTCCAAATGCTGCGGTTTCCAGCTCCAGGTGAATCTCTACATTGAGATGCAACCACAGAGATTCCCCACTGAATGATCCAAGGTAGCATTCTTCATTTCCCTTCATTCCGGGAGAGCGCTGGCTTGGGCATAATCACTGTGGGAAGCGGCTAGTCCGGCTACGCAGTCTTATGCTGGGTTTACCGCGCACTTCCTGGAAGTGTTTTGCGCCTCCTCCGGCGTGCTCACCGCGGCCGACCAGCTGCTCAGCTTACATCAGGGGAATGACAGCATTTCTGATTACAGCCTCCGTTTCCGCACCCTGGTGGCATCTAGTGGCTGGAACGAGTCAGCGCGTCTCAGCGTTTATCGGCAGGGATTGAATCCTGAGATCAAGTAGGCCATGGCAGTGCATGAGGATACAGTGGGGCTGGAGAGCTTCATCCAGAAATCCATCGGGCTCTCTCAGCGTCTGGCAGCCTGTCATCCCGCTCCCACTCCTACTCAACCAGGCGCGCTGCAAGGCGCAACGGCCGCCCTGGACGCCGAACCTATGCAGCTGGGCTCCCAGAGACTGTCCCAGAGAGAAAGAGACCGCCGCTTGGCCATGGGAAGGTGCCTGTACTGCGGATTGCCGGGACACTCCGTCACTCGGTGCCCCACACACCCCGTTCATGCTGCGGTGGGTACTGTTGAGCTCCCCACTGACATCTCACCCTTATCGAATCTCACTGTGTCTCTTCTAACCCCCGTTCTATCTATCTCTGTACATGCCCTAGTTGACTCCGGCTCAGCAGGGAACTTCATCTCCCAGGCCTGCCTCGACTGCTTACGCTCCCAGGACTTAGAGGTGCAAACCATCCAGGGACGCCCGCTGGGAAAGGGGTGGGTGAAGTACTGCACCCCGGTAGTGACACTCCAAGTGGGGCTATTCCATCGAGAGGAGATCAGGTTCCTGGTCCTGGAGTGTTCCACCGTCAGCGTGATCCCGGGGAGACCATGGTTACAAAAGCACACGCTGAGGTGCTCCTGGGATCCCTGTGACGTCCTGGAGTGGAGTCTCTACTGTAAGGAGCACTGTCTCTCCCAGCTTCCGACGTGGGTCCAGGGGTCTATGATCGGCGGCACCCGGGTGGAGGAGGCTACGACTACAACTCAGCCGAACATCCCCGTGGAGTACCGGGACTTCGAGTACGTGTTCAGTGCCCAGGCCGCCACCTGTCCCCCCCCCTTATCGACCCTGGGACTGCTGCATTGACCTGCTCCCCAGTGCTAAGCTACCCAAGGGCCGTGTGTACCCGCTGTCCACTTCTGAACACAGAGCAATGGAGGAATACGTCCAGCAGGCTCTCTGTCAGGGGTTTATCACGCACTCATCCTCTCCAGCAGCATCCAGCTTCTTCTTCGTGGGAAAGAAGGATGGAGGTCTTCGCCCCTGTATTGATTACCGGCAGCTGAACTCCCAAATTGCTCCTCTTCCGTACCCCCTCCCACTCGTGTCCGCTGCTCTGGAGGACCTGCAGGATGCAAGGGTTTTCACCAAGCTCGACCTGCGGAGCGCATACAACCTAATCCGCATAAGGAAGGGAGATGAGTGGAAGACTGCCTTCACCACACCCTCGGGGCACTATGAATACCGGGTCATGCCGTATGGCTTATCCATCGCTCCAGCTGTCTTCCAGGGGTTCATGAATGAGGTACTTCGGCCCTATCTCCAGAGGTTCGTCATGGTCTACATAGACACGTGTGTGCCGTCCTGGAGGTACTGCGTTCACACCGGCTCCACCTGAACCTCTCGAAGTGCGAGTTCCACCGCCATACTATCCCCTTCCTGGGCTACATCATCAGTGCAGAGAGGATCCAGATGGACGAAGGAAAGGTAAAGGCAGAGAGTGGCCCGTTCCTGAGTCGATCAAGGAGCTCCAGCGTTTCCTGGGTTTCGCGAATTTTTATCGCCGGTTCATCCAGGGCTATAGCCGGATCACCGCCCCCCTCACTTCACTCCTCAGGGGTAAAGCCCGATCCCTGAGGTGGACCAGGGAGGCTCAGGAGGCCTTCCACGAGCTTCGCCAACGCTTCTGTGGCGCTCCTGTTCTGCATCACCCAGACCCCCGGAGGCCCATTTTGGTCGAGGTCGACGCATCTTCTACTGGAGTGGGGGCCACAATTTCCCATCAATCGGGAACCCCTGCTCAGCTCCACCCATGTGCCTTCTTCTCCCACAAGCTCTCCACAGCCAAACAGAACTATGACATTGGCAACCGCGAGCTTCTGGCCATCAAGCTGGCCCTGGATGAATGGAGACACTGGCCGATCACCCATTCACCGTAGTCACCGACCACAAGAACCTCCAGTACCTACGAGAGGCACGGAGGCTTAACCCCCGACAGGCATGCTGGGCCCTCTTTTTCATCAGGTTCCGGTTCCACATCACCTATCGGGCCGGTACACTCAACGTTTCTGCCATGGGCTGAGTATGCCCAGAACTCGCTCCGCCAGGACACTACAGGACTCACCCCTTTCCAGTGTGTGTTGGGGTTCCAACCGCCCCTGTTCCCTTGGTCGGACGAGCCTAGCAATGTGCCTGCAATCGATTCATGGTTCCGGGAAAGTAGTAGGGTGTGGGAGTCTGCACCCAGCTGCGTCGAGCCCTCCGCAACACCCACCGACACGCCGACGCTCGGCGGCTGGAATCACATTTACATTTACATTTACATTTACAGCATTTGGCAGACGCCCTTATCCAGAGCGACGTACATAAGTGCTTAAATCTCTAACACTGAATACATTAATGCTGGTTCACTAGGTTACATACTTAAGATACCATGAGTTTAAAACATTTGTTCAAAGTTACAATGAAAAAGTGTCAAAGGTTTTTTTTTTTTTTTTTTTTTTTTTTTTTTTTTAAATGCAAAGGATAAGGAAAGAAGTGCTAGTAGAATCACCATGCTTCTGTCCCGGGGACCTGGTGTGGCTATCTACCAAAGACCTGAAACTGAAGTTGCCCTGCTGCAAGTTGAGCCCTCGGTTCATTGGGCCCTTCAAAATTGCCGACCAGGTCAACGACGTGTCCTACCGGCTAGAACTGCCGCCAAGGTACTGCATTCACCCTACCTTGTGCCTCTCCTGTGTCTCGCCCCCCAGGTGGCCACGCGGCACCCACACAACCGGAGATCGTGGGCCAGCCCGATATCTATGTGGTGAAGGAGGTGCTGGATTCTAGGCGGCGCAGGGGTCGCCTCGAGTACCTGGTGGACTGGGAGGGGTATGGGCCAGAGGAGCGGTCATGGGTGGCTCGGCGAGACGTGCTGGATCCGGCGCTGCTGCCGGAGTTCCATGCTTCACATCCACGCTGCCCAGCGCCCCGGTCGACGGGCTGGCCTCGTTGCCGGATCAGGGTGTCTGGCGCCACCACTGGGGCAGGGGGGTGGTGTCAGGGAGCACCCTGCTTCTTCTCCTGTGCACGCCCCGCCTGCGCAGAGCTCATCGCCAGCGTACTGATTACCACACCTGCTCCTCATTACACTGGCCTACATAAGCACCACATTTGCTCCATTCCAGCGTCCGTTATTGTTTACTGTTTCCAGTGTGTTTACTCTGCAAATTCTTTCATTAAACTCTGTTTTGCTGGTGCCTAAGCTTCTGCCTCCCTCACTTCACCTAACAGCAGCGTTCTCTGTGTCATTATTTCATTAATTAATCCTTTTAGTACTTCTACACAGGTACAGTAGTTGCAAATTAAGACACTTGTTTAAAAACGAACACTAATGCGATACTATCGAGTTAAGTGTGTTGAAAACTGTTTGAAAACTTGTTAGAATTACTCTATTGATAGTGTGTCATGAGCAGGACTGAGCAGATGTGTAGTACGGGTACCTCGCGGTCAACACGAGAGACGCTATCTGTAATGAACACTTAAAATATTGATGTTATTGAAAGTATAATTATTGTTATATTGTTTCAGGTGATTTGATTGTTTTATTTCAATTTAAGAGGAAGTATTAATATTGTGCATATTTAATAGTTATATGTATGTTTCAGAATATTCCATTCTTGCAAAGAGCATGCAAAGTTAGGAAAGTATTAAGTCAGTTCTGTTTGTATTTCTGGTTACTACAATGAAGAAGCAGTGATACACACACGTATTGATACTGTCAGATAATGAGTTTTTGTTATGTCTATGTTCATGTTGATTCTGAATTAATACACCATCATGGAAGCCATCACTGCAGTGTTCTCTGTGTAATTATTTCATAAATTAATCCTTTTGGTACTTCTACACAGGTACTACAATTTTGGAGGCACCGCTGGGATAGATGTTCGGTGGATCAACTTCCTGATCGGTAGAGCCCACCTAGCATTATCATCACCTGTGAAGTAGGACAAGTGGTGAGAAAGATCTGGTTGAGCAGTGCATGTGAAGAACTACAGTTGGTTCCTTCAGTGGCAATGTCAAGTCAGTGAGGTATACACCACCCTTAACACCCTGCTTATACAGCTACTAAAGATGGATGCACTTAAAAGTCTTCAAGATGAAATTGGTGAGAAATTATGCACATTGTCATGTGAAAAGCTGGAAGAGCTCTGTATATATCTCCACATCACAAAAGATAGTAAGTCAACTGTAACTCGTTTATCTCTGCTAAATCTCCTCAGCAACTATCTCTTACGAACTGATCTTGATGAGTTAGAGGATGGAGGAATGGCTGAGCTTTTCGCAATCAACGAGAAACTGAATCAGCTCATAGGAACAAATGTTAATGCTTCTAGAAGGGAGGAAAAGGAATCTGGTGAAGAAGTAACAATTCAGAGTTCAATCAGAGACAGTGAAAATACTGAACTGTTTGCAGCTATGCATATTAGTCCTACTGTGCCATCGAAAACAGGAAGGAGACAGATGCATACCAACAGCTCGGTTAGCCAAGAACACACATTACAGAGACAGATTACGCCAGTGTGGCATAAAGATTTCAAGATCTCTGGCCTCATAGGAGACCCAGGGCAAAAGTACTGCTTCTCATTTTCCAGTTTAGCACGGCAGATAGAAAGTGGATTAAAAAAAGACTATCCGTAGCAGGAAATCATTGATTCTGTCATCAGAGCTATCACACAGGGCTTCAGTTGAGGAGTTACCTGGAGGGTAAGGCCGGACTGACACTCCCAGTGTTAAGGCAAAAATTTCACTCCCATCATCAGGAGAAAAATGCTACTGAACTTTATAAGCAGCTCACTACAGAAGCTCAGCGCTCAAGAGAAATACCACAAAGCTTCTTAATTCGTGTTCTTGACCTGAAACAGAAAATCTTGTTCGCCTCTCAAGATGACGACTCTGGATTAAAATATGATCCCGCCCTTGTACAAAATAGGTTCCTGCCCACTGTCCTGACACGGCTGCAAAATGAGCCTGTTCCTGAACAAAGATGTCAATCAAAGCCGCCTAAGTTTGATCTCATGTTACAACTGAAAAGTTTAAGTGACGATATCATGCAGATAAAAGAGACAATTCAACAGCCCTCCTCTGTCCCTCAGCAGTGCTTTGCAGTCAGTAACACAGAACCAGCAGCAAAGGCTATACCACTATATCAAGATTCTCCTCAGAACTCAGGATGATATCAGGATGTACCAAGGCTCAAGAGACTCTGACCTGGAGATCAGAATCACTTAACTACCCACAGCAGACAGGTCCATGCATGTCTTCACATCAGTTTGCACAAATTCAATCTCCGGTAGTGACACAAAACCCACCTTTTCCACTTTCAAATTCAGTGCAGTCCACTTCTGTTCCACAAGAACGTCCATATCAGTCACAGCAATCACCAAACTTGCAGTGTGCGAATCTTGCAAAACAATATGAAACATTAGAGGCTCACTATGGACAACCACCTGTGTATCCTTATCCTCAGCACCCTCCCATGCCAGTTAATCATTCAACTCAGCCTTCAAGTTTGGCAGCCCCCCAGTATTACGCCCAGCAGTATAGAGCACTACCACAACATTACCCTCAGCAGTTTCGCCAGCCTCGTCCTGCCAGCAACAGAAGACAGAGGAACCTTGCACTCATTGCTACGTCACAAGCACACTGTTATGAAGATTCAATGTCAGGTAAAAGTGCCTTATGTGACACAAGATAGTGTCTTGCTGTTTGAACCACATGCTAACCCACAACATTCTAATGGACTTGAACTATTTGACACCCTTCTTATTGTGCTCACCCATGAAAAAAGGTGCTCACCCATTGGTTACTATCAGTCTGCAGAATGGAACAGATCATGACATCACACTTATTGGCAGAACAGAACTAGGGACACTGCCACAACATCACAGAGTGCAGTCACAGCCTCTGTTACTCAGGCCCCAAAGGAAACCATTAGTGCAGAGGTCAACATGGACCCATGGGATCCTCCAGTCGATGTGAGCCATTTAACATTACACCAACAACAACAAGTAAAGCAGATGTTGCATAAGGAATGTCACGTTTTCTCAGTCAGACGATGACATTGGCTGTATTCCAGGATTGCAACTGAGTCTTACCTTAAATGATCACACCCCTGTTGCTCGCACCTACACTTCAGTTCCTAAACTGCTATACCAGGAAATGAAGGACTACTTACATGATCTGATTGCCCAAGGATGGGTGCAGAAATCCCATTCTCCTTACTCATCTCCAATCGTGTTGACTATAGAGAGCTGAACAGCAAAACAGTTCCTGACCGCCAGCCGATACCTAGGGTCCAGGATGTACTAGATGGACTAGGAGGCAATGCATGGTTCTCTCTATTAGATCAAGGAAAGGCCTATCATCAGGGTTTTACAGTAAGTCCCCAGAGAGCAAGCACTTGACCGCATTCACTACACCGTGGAGCTTATATGAATGGTGCCACATTCCGTTTGGTCTTATTAATGCGCCAGCCACATTCCAACGTTTTATGGAGGAATGCCTGGAGGATGTCTTGGGGATGGGTTTTGAAAGATTCACTCGTAATCAAGGTTTAGTTTTACTCTTACTTCAGTGAATTCAGCTCTGAAATAATATCAATACGGTTGTTTAAAGTAAAACAGATAACATTTTATGTGATAAAACAATCAATTGAAAAGACTAATCTAAGAGCCCTGGAGGGCCGCATTTGTGCGTGTGTGTGTCTTTGCTCAGGGAGTGTGTGTGCACTTTGCGTGTGTTTGCTCAGGGAGCGTTGGCGCGTTTGCTTAGGGGGGCGTGTGCACTTGTGCGACGTTATAGATCGCCCTCCATTGGCTAACAATCAGTCTGAGAGATGTTCCTAACTCAGCGGGGTGGCATAATCTTGAGTTAACCACCCAATCTGAGGGGAGGGGGTGTGTTGTAAAAAATCTTAGTAGAAATAATTAAAGTATTATTCCTTACAATACTATAACCAACGTAAAGTATTAGGCCTTGCAAAATATTACAATTGCTGTCATAAGACATATGTACTCGATGTTGTAGGCCAAAGATGTTTATTGTAAGCATAAACTTAGTAAAATTAACCAGATTCAGGGCTGTCAGGCCTAGTCAGTCTGAGCACATTTGTAATCACAAATACAAACTTGTTATGTACAATGGAAAAGACCATGGTTCCCAGACCTTAGAATTTACAAATGGAGAGCCTGACTTACTGATTTGTAGCCAATCGAAAGAGCAATGCGTACAGGATTCAATAACAGTACTGAAAGCCCTAGCAAACAATGGGCACAAGGTTAGTAAAGAAAAGCTACAATTCTGCCAGAGAAAGGTGGAATATTTTGGACGGGTTCTAGAAGGAACAACACGAAAAATATTACCGGCTCATGTACAAGCTATACGTGATGCACCACAACCTGAAACCGTGCGCCAGATGTGTCATTCCTGGGCATGGCAGGGTTTAGTAGACCATGGATATGAGATTTTGCCTTAAAAGTACAACCACTTAGAGACATGATAAAAGCTGCAGATCAGGCTAAACCCAATACACAGCTGACATGGACACAAGAAGCATTAGCAGCATTTGAGATGTTGAAGTGCAAGGGCAAAGTAGATAAACTGATAGATAAATCCAATAAAATTTATAAACAAATAAGGACAGGCGAACTGCACAAATCTTTTATATGGCATGTGTGATAGGGGTACTTTTGAATCTAGCAATAACAGTAGGAATTCTTCCTATTCCTCACAATCAGGCGACACTCATAATGACTCGCTGCCATATAACATTTCCAAATCAGGCTCACGGCTCAGACGTAGTACAGGCACAGGTTCCCGCCACTATAGGAGGACGCACAGTTTTTCATGGGAAAAGCTCCTATCCCGTAATAGCAGGAGTTGACAGTACATCAGTACATTGACAGTACATCAGCTAAGACAGCTATTGAAAGTCACATGAAGTGTGCTCTAGGATTATTCGAAAATGCTAGCAAGCAAAGGAAAGTATTGAATGGCACGTTGTATTTTGTGATGCATTCCTTTGACTACACTGGTCCCTTTCCGGCAGTAGTTTCAGACCAGTCATCGTGTCACTACACCCTGACCCTAGAGATTTGAATTAAGCAACCAGGGGAATCGACCCAAGATCCAACAACCAGCATTGTTGTCAATGGCCAACCTGCCAGTGGTGACGACGGCGGACATTGTAAATTAATCCATGCCTTATGGTATTACAGTCTCCATGCGGACTCGGTTTATCCGTCCTCATTGCAGACAACGTTATTCCTTGAAACATATGAAGTCCATGTCTACGTCCCTGCCTGGAGTCCTGGCTACCAGTTTCGCCAGGCAAGCATTGATTCTGGGCTAAATGTAGCGGTTCAGGCAATAGTAAAAAAAAACATCGCCCCAAGGTGCAGAGGGAATATGGGGCACCCCAGGATTACGTTAAAGTGACCACAACATAAGTAGATCCTGTGCGTATCAGCCGGTAGCCTCGCTAATCTCTACAGATATGACTGTTCAGATGCGGCCTAACCAAAAGTTTCCACTATGTATTAAGTCAAGGGGATCAGTGTATGTCGGATTAATTGGATCGATCCAGACTCGTTCCCACTGCTGGACGAGAACAATAGTGATTCGGACTGGAACTAGTTGCGCATATACAGGACTGTAACATATTGGTGTGTGTCCCTGTTTGTCTGTATCCCCTATGTGTGTATATCTTTCATAAGTGTTGTGTATAGATGTACGCGAAGCACCACATTACTGGTGATGGCCTTAATGCCTTAATTGTGACTGATGACAAAAAGAAAAAATGTTTCACTGTCGCGCTATATATGCGGGCAGAGTGAGAATTTTCCCTCAAATCTGGCATCTAGATTGTTTTTCGCTCACTCCTGGCTCACCTTCTGAGAAAGACCACGTGTGAATTGTGGTCATTGTAGTGGAGTAATGTTTTGTTTTATGTTACTGTGTTTGTTGGGTTTTATGTGTTGAGAGTTTTTTGTTTTCGTTGAGGAAGAGTAATATTCTGTTTTATGTTATTGTGTTTGTTATGTTTTATGTATTATGGTTTTTTTTTTTTGTTGTGGGGGAATAATGTTCTGTTTTATGTTTATTGTAAGTTGGGGTAGAGGTCGTCGTGATTAGATAGATATATGGGTATACAACCCAGTCTTACGGCAGTTCGTGACAGAGGTCACAAAATGTAATCTGTTTGATTCGTGTTCGTGGAGATGAATTTTCCTTTTTTTCGTGTCACTCAGCACGGACTTTCGATCTAATGTATTTCAATAGGAAGCATCTTTCGTGTCTGCACCACGTTTTTTTCTGCCACTCGGAAGCATTGTTTTTGATCATTTGTTATTCATTTTTAAACTTTAAGCACTACATTACTCAACATTCAACCAGGAGATTTTATCCTTGTTTTTATTGCTTTGTGCTATGGTCTACTTTTACTGTGTTGAAGACGTCAGCTAAAACTACATGATGACCCACCGCCAATTCTCTTTTAATGACATCCTCATCTTTCTTTCAACACATAAACACGAAAGTGTGCTTGATAATTCAACAATACGATGTCATGACCATCCGTATTATTTTATTCTCCTTTTATTATGTCCCAGTCTCACGGCAGTTCGTGACATAGTCACGAACTGTAATCCAATGATTCGTGTTCGTGGACACGTATTTCCCTTCTTTCAATCTAATGTATTTCAATAGGAAGCGTCTTTCGAGTCCGCTCCACGTTTTTCTTTCTGCCACTTGGAAGCATTAGGACAGTAAACTAAATACTACAGTACCCATGAGCCTTTTCTACTTTTACTATGTTGATGATGTCAGCTAAAACTACCTGTTGACCCACCGCCAATTCTCTTTTAATGACATCCTCATCTTTCTTTCAACACACAACACTGTTTTCTACTTTTACTATGTTGATGATGTCAGCTAAAACTACCTGTTGACCCACCGCCTATTCTCTTTTAATGACATCCTCATCTTTCTTTCAACACATAAACACGAAAGTGTGCTTGATAATTCAACAATACGATGTCATGACCATCCGTTTTATTTGATTCTCCTTCTATTGTGAGGAAGGGGGATTAGTTGTGGTTATTGATTGAATTAAAATAAAAATAAAAAATCTATTAAATTAATTAGTGGACGCCCGCATTACCCGTGAGCCTCAGCGGAGACGGCTGCTATGGAGACGGAGCCAACCCGCTTTGCGATTGGTTGATTTCTGCAGGCCGCAAATTCTCCTTCATTGCGCTCAAAACCACTTCCCAGGTAAGCCACGAGACTTGAATGTGATGATCAAATTTGTTTAAATGTTATAATTGATGCTTTTCTTTGCCATTAGACTCACATGGTTCACATGTTAGCGCAACGAATTAAAGGTCGACCAACTGTTTCCATATTAACAGTAAAAAAAGAAGAAGAAGAAAAAAAAAACGACGCGCCTTTTGTGCAGTCATACAGAAAATGGGAAAAACGTGAATTTTATTGATTTATTAAGTATTTTAGGGACAATTTGTCACATTTTAAACATTTTTTCAACATATCTAGCCTTCACTACATAATGAACTTTTTCTGTTCTCCCTGCAGATCCCGTCATACTTCACCTTCACCCTATTTAATCACCTCATTTCCTAAAACCTAAAATCTATCTATCTATCTATCTATCTATCTATCTATCTATCTATCTATCTATCTATCTATCTATCTATCTATGTCCATCTATATTTCTATCCATCTCTTCAATATCTATCTGTTCTCTCTCAATTTCTCTATTTCTCAATCTTTCCTCTCTTTCTGTCTTTGTCTACTTGTCTGTTATTTTTCTCTGTCTGTCTGTCTGTCTGTCTGTCTGTTGATATAATGCCAGGGGGGTCTACAAAAAAGATTTGTCCATTTTGTCAGGGTATTTTATTTTGTGCACAGAAGATCTGTTGCCATTGCAAAAAGGAGCAGCCTCTGAAGCAGCGCCTCAAGAAGAGGCTTCAGAGGTTTGATGACAAGCGAGAGGAATGGGTGTTTGGTCATAAGAAGAACCACAACAGTGCATCCATCAAGGATGAAGCCTTAATCATGGTAGGTGCAATTTCTTACATGATGTTAAACTGTCATCTAGGACAGTGGTTTGGGCAGGGGACCCACATTTTCCACATCATGACTGTGTGTGTGTGTGTGTGTGAAATAAATTTGCTTGTTTATACACACACACACACACACACACACACACACACACACACACACACACACACACACACACACACACACACAATGCCACAGTATTTCACAGTGTTTGTGTATATGTATGTGTGTATGTATGTGTGTGTGTATGTGTATATATATATATATATATATATATATATATATATATATATATATATATATATATATATATATATATTATTTATTTTATTTACAAAACAAGCAAATTTACAAGTACTATCCCACTTTATTAACATACACATAAATTGTACTAATATGACTAATACTGGTGAATAAGTAGGCTTATAATGTAAGGCTATTAAATAGCAGTCCCAAACTAGTTTTTGTTAATAAAATAAAGTTGGTAAGTTTGCATAAGCCACCAGAGTAATTTAAAAATATACAAAATAATACATTGTTACATTTTAGGGCTTCAGTTCCAATGGTAAACACACAATACTTAAATGAACCATGGAAACTGCTGCTGATAAATACAATGAACATCACGTGCATGCAAATCCTTACCAGCTAACACACAACGTACCAGTTACAGGATTTATTAGTGCTTTGCTTTTATTTCATTACTTACTGATGTAAAATTGCATACTCATAGTTTCTCTTGCACTATATATGAAGTGATGTAAAGCACACACCGCCACATTTTTCAATGCAATTCTGAGTTCATAACAAATACAGGCATGCATTATAACAGAATCACAGGTGCAATATACAGTACAAATGAACTACATTCATTAAAGCATTTTACAATGTACATATGTCAAGTGTAAATGTATATGCAGCATTCACTCATTTGGTTATAAAACATAAAGGCAGAACCTTTGTGAAATCTGTGATCTATTAATCTATTACTCACTATCCAATTACACAGTGGTTACACAATTCTTTCAATGTAGGTGCTAAACCCAAGCTACTAATTTTGCAAAAAGTTCTCTTTTACCTTCATGGTGTGAGATTCATCTTTTTGCTGTTTTTCTAAACAGAAGAGTTGTTTTTTGCTTCAACTGTATGAGCTTTTACTGTTTTCACATACTTGGTATACAAAAGCTAAACACACCATGAAGTTAAATATCCTAAATAGCATTAACCTGGATGCTGTCATTAATAATGTTATATTTTCTCAATAATTAATATTCTTAGTTATTTTTGCTGCAAATTCATAATGTTGTCATTTCATTGCAGCTTGAGAAACTCCATGCCATTGGATACAAGCCAGTTCTGCTCCTTGGAAAGCAAAACAAAAAAAAAGAAAATAAGTGTGAAATATTAACCCCTCGCTGCACACTCTCCACCCGTGCCCAGGACTACCTTCAGAGGATAGGCCCAATATATGAAAACATTTTTGATGGTGAGATGCATGCATTGTATTTTCACAACTTTTTTTAGTACACAAGATTTTGTCAGTGTTTAAATCATTAAAGGAATGGCTCAACCCTAAACAATAAAACAACCTTAAATTCAGTCAATTTCAGTCCTAACCTCCTTGACAGTAGAAACTTGGGAGAGGTTTCCATTTTTATATATCCAACACATGTTCTATGATTGTAAGCAAGTGTTTAAGATTGTTTAATTTTACATTTGTTACTTTAAACAATATTGGGTTTAAACATACTACTATGGAATTATGTTTGGGATGGTGTTTCTACGAGCCATATTTCCTTTCTGTTTTCAGCCCACATACAGTACAACAATATTTTTAATGTTTAGGCACACTGACCAAAAGTAATTTTTGTAGGGACATATACTAATTAGATCCATGATATCTGCTAAGGTCTGTTTTGGTCACTGAGTCAATGAATCAAATTGTAATAAATCTCAACTGTAGAGCTCATGATGCAGATGGACCATTAACGGAAACAGCACAAAGAAAAAGAAAACCATCAAATGCTGCCTGGATACACCATGACGCTTACACTACTACTAACTTGGAGGCATAAAGCCTAAAGTTTTTTAGTGCACAACACAGTCTAGTCTAAACTAAATACAGACTCAGTCTGCAAACAAACATTACACTTGGTGTCATTTTTTGAATACATATTATGAGCACTCTGTTTTTTCCTGACTAAAAGATGTATTTGTTTTAGTCACAGAAAATCAATTAAATATAGATTTGCAGATGTATAATACATCCAGTAGACTATCAATAATTTCCCTGGAATCTAAAGTGCCCACAAATCTGGTTATGAAAAATTTGATTATATGATTCAAACAGATTAACACTTAAATATGTACAGTTCAAGTTCAATTTTTAACCCTATAAATGGGAGTGAAACAACACTTGTTTAACTTGCACAGGTTGGACCAAGGATATTAATGATGATCAGCTGATTACGCTGCACCTCACACCCTGTGAACCATTGGAGAACACAAGCAACCGCGAGGTGGTGAGGACCACGCAGTTGGAGCAGACGGGCACTACAGAGGGGGAGATGGAGCAGACGGGCACTACAGAGGGGGAGATGGAGCAAACGGGCACTACAGAGGGGGAGATGGAGCAAACGGGTACTACAGAGGGGGAGATGGAGCAGACGGGCACTACAGAGGGGGGGATGGAGCAGACGGGCACTACAGAGGGGGAGATGGAGCAGATGAGTACCTCGGAGGGTCAAGGTAATTAGGACAGATTTAAAAAGTTACAATTTATATTTGTAAAGTCTTGAAGTGTTTGACCCATGGGTTACTTTAACGTTACTTGACTTCCAGTGTTTTTTTGTTTTGTTTTTCCCCATAGAGCTTTATGCAGGTTAGGGCTGCATGATATATATTTTCAGCATCAACAATGCAATGCATGCATGTGAAAGTTACATTGCAGGACGCATGATGTCAAGTAGGGAAATTAACTCAAACATGTCACGCTAAAACATTTTTGCTGCTTGATACTAAAGTAAAACTTTCAAGTTTCTAATTTCCATGATTAATCTACAAGAAAAGTCCATCTGATATTATATTATTAGACAGATGATAGATCTATCTGTACTAGGGCTGTTGGAACAAATTTCTTGAGTCACACACTTAAATGTCAGGGTAGGGCCGCATGATATTTGAAAAAATTAAAATGTAAAAATTTTGTTTTTCTGCACCATATATTATGATAGAAATTCACCAAAAAAAAAATCACCAGATAACTTGAGTAGCTCTATTTGGAAAGAATTAACCATTCAAGGATGATTGGGTGATTTTGTAGGTGGGTGAATACACATTGAAAATAATGAACAAATCACAAGTATAAATAAATACAATAGAACAAAGATACAAATGAAATAAATAGTGCTTTTATATATTTTCAGGTAAATCTAACAGGAACAGAAATTTAATAGTCAAATGTAAAATAACACTGCATATTCTTAACTGTATAAATTAAATATAATTAATTTGTGTTAAAACTGCAAAAGTGATTTTTCCTCTTTGTTTTTTATTGTTTGATTAACATTCATGATACAGAAAGCATCACGAATATAGGCTACGGTCACTTTAAGACGATGCGCGGATCCAAAATACTGTTACACAAGCAGTTTTCTTTCTCAATTGTAACAGCAATCTGTGTTCAGGTCTGAAAGTATGAAAGTATCCAACTGTAAAAATAACACACCTCCCATCAGGCCTCACAAATTACGCATACATTTGATTTTGGTCATTTTCTGTGCGTACTATATGTATAGTTATTTCTAAAAGCCATGCAAACTCATGGCACCAATTGAAACACAGTTTTAGAAGTGCTTACATAGCAAACATAAGAGAGAGTCTAAAATTCAGTGAATCCTTAGGTCCTTCTTGTCAGTGGGGTAAAAAGATTTCAGTGTTTGTCCATGAGCGCTTGAAGGCAATAAATCTTAAAATCAATTGGATTGTCATGAAATTTGATGAGCACATTTCATGCTAACCACACCACATGCAGCACTTCTGTGTTATATCTAGTATTTTAAATAATAAGATAAAACTTTATTTGGTATATGAGTAATTTTCTTTCTCCAAACCCACAGCTGTCTTCACAGGGTCAGCCAGGGGCACAGTCACAAGTCCCAAAAAGAAAAAGTCAGGTATGTAAATAATGTTTGTAGGGTAATTATTGGTGGATCTGATATCTCTATTAACATAGCTCATTTGTCAAGCAGATTCTCATAAGGAATTTAATTAATTTAAAGGGGACCTCTTATGCTTATTTCTATATTTATGTTGGCTTTGTAGAAGCCAACATTCTGTTTTCCTTAGACAAAAAATTATAAAGAGTAACTCCTCCTAGGGCTTTCGAGCCACATGCACCAAATTCTGACATGTTGTAGACCCTGGTCTGAAGTTTGTTGCTATTACTTTTTCTAAGCGATCCGAGTACCGTTTGTTTGTCGCAACAAAGTTTGTTGCGACAAACTTTACAAATCTAGTTTTATTCTGAAACTCCACTAGAATAGCTTTGCATGTCCACAGTTACAAAAAAATCCTTATTTATCTTAAATTGGCCCTTTTATTCAGACCCTCAGTTCATTGTCTGTCTGAAAAAAGCCATTTTAGATGGAGCAATCTAGAAGCCTACTGGTTATTATGCTAATAAGCATGCACATGATGTAAAATGTGGAGCCAAATATAATATTGTGTACGTATTTACTGAAAGAGGATGTTCTGGTCTCATATTTTTGGGGTATCTAGATGCACCAGGGACACATTTATGTTGAAAAGACATTACAAACTGCATGTTTGTCTTTTTTTTTTTTTTTACGTGGGTATATGACTGGACTGTAATCTTCTATCCCACAGGTGGACTAAGACATATGCCTGAGAGGAAAAAGCCACAAAAGAGTAAGTGCATGTAAATGCAGTGATTGATGCTTCCATCAGTGTGTCGACATTGCTATTTTACCCTTGGTTATTTGCTATATTTTTATTGGGTTTTTTAACTACTTACAACAGATAATTAGTCCTAACAGACAAACTATAAAATCCAACTGGCTTCAGGTGTCTAATTTGACCAAAATGCATTGCCAAGTAGTAGAAGAAGCAGCAGCAGTAGAGTATTCTCAATTGTGATCTGTGGCTCAGCAGAGGTATTGTTGTTCCAGCAAGAATACCACATTTGAACTGAGAATAGTCTGGCTATAGGGTACAAGTTAAACCTGGTTCAACTTTTGATTAAAGATAAACATCACTTGTCATCCTTGTAAGTCTGGTCACTACTTAAGTCTTCTTATTTGTTTATTTTGTTCCTAATCTAAGAAATGTGTGAAACATGTTTTTGATGTTTACAGATTGCTCCTATCACACTCGCCTAGAGACTTTCCCCATCAGGAGTGTTGTAAGAGAAAGAGTGAGAAAGGTTAGACAGTCATACAAGAAAAGCATAGTGTAGACAATATGCCGAGTGTAATATAATATTTAATTGTTAGATAGATCATTTTTGTGTTTTTATTACAGATTAGGAAGGAGCTTGTACTGAAAAATTCATTATCAGATACTGTAAATATTAACAATGACCCTTTGTATCAATGAAACTCAGTGCCTATAACCAAACATAATAGCCTTATGCTAAGAATTGAATTTATGTGTTTTAATTCTTTTTATTTTCTTGACAGGGCAAAGCAGAAATGTTGGTTGACTGGGAGCCCTGTCCAGTATGGTATGTATTCTTCTGTTTTTGTGCTTTATCAATTATTGCATGCATTATTAATTTACTTGTTAATATTTATTTATTTGTTTGTTTGTTTGTTTGTTTTTGGCTACAATGATTTGTTATTTATCTGTTCTCTTTCACAAATGGTGGTAGTTCACAGATGGAAAATTAAACTGTTATACTTATAAAAACATGTTCTGTAATGATATGTGCTTTACACTTGTTAAAAGGTTTATGTTTATTTGAAACACCCAACTACAAACAAAGTTCAAAACAAATTTCCTTCTTTTTTTTAGTGGCAAGGAGTGGGCCCATTCCTGGCAGCCAAAGGATTCTCTCCAAATGACTAAAAATAAATAAAATGTACAATTGTAATCCATTTTGGTTTCTGCCTATTTATCACATTTTTTCTGTGCTGCATTTGAAGTGGTGAAAAGATAAATCTGACAAGATAAAATGTGACAAATGGGGTGTAACTACAAGCAAGCTTAAATAGAAATATACTTAATCCAACTCAATTTCCTTTTCAGATGTCACTCAGAAACGTGTTTTTATGTGTCATGATTATAAATTACACTGGTATTTTATTACAGTTTACATAATTAATAATAATTTGTTACATTTATATGGTACTTTTCTGTGTACTGAAAGTGCTTTACATGTAAGGGGAATCTCCTCAACCACCACCAATATGCACCATCCACCTGGATGTGGCGATGACAGCCATATTGTGCCAGTATGCCCACCACACACCAGCTTATTGGTGGAGAGGAGATTGAGTGATGAAGCTAGTCAGTCATAACTTGATTTCGTGTTCTGTTGTCCGTGCTTTTCAAGTTAACTTAATCTTACAGTCCACTGTTAAGAAAGGCTTGTTTGAGAATTATGAAGCTAGAATATGGTTCAACAATAAGTGACCATCTTCATACTATTACATTCTCTCTCCCACACTCTCACTGTCTTCCACTCCAAACTTGTCAGCTGACTGTTGTCACTTTACTTCTTAAACCAATCATATTTTTGTCTCAAGCCTCTTGAACCAAACGTGTCATAGTTCTTAAAATTTAAAGCTGTTCCTTAGCTGCTGTCAGTTGTCATTTCAGGCAAATTGACGTGACCCTCTTCCACCCCATCCACCTCCAGTCATCATTGCATTCAGCTCCAATGGATCCTTCCACTGAGCTCCACATTCATCTTATCAGCAGCCAGATTTTCAGCCCTGCATCACCACCATTGTCTGGACTCCATGCCAAAGAATATTGGTTTCAACTTGTGCATCTTGTCAGTAAATTGTTATGATGACTCTTTAATGAATAAATAGTCATTTGGTGTATTTTCATTTGTATTTTTGTCAAAGAACACAAATGAACTACAATAAACACTTGTAAAATATTATAATTTTTGTTTTTACTTTTCCATGCATCATGTTAACTCATAACACAATATGACAGTGATATAGTTGATTAAATAAATAAACAACTTGCATTGAGCATATTTAATTGAGAAATTTGTTTTAGGTGGATTACTTTGAAATGACAATTTGGGGTAGCATATAATTTAATTATAAATATACTTTTCTGGATCACCATGGTTATAGCTACTATAAATGAACAATAGTCACTAGTGTTTTTCACTAGTTAAAAGACAACTACTGATTTTTAACCCTAAACTGGACGAACTTCAAGTGTGGACGCTGATTTGAATGCTAGGTAACAAGTTCATTGGCACGTCTGTACTGGGAATTGTAGTTTTTAAATACAGTGATATATTCCCCATATTTAGAAGTTGACAGTATTAAACTGTGGATCCTCTTAAGGGCTTTAAGAGGGGGGGGGGTGTTATCAGATTTAAAAATATAATTCTTAAATGGGTGAAAATTGATTGTGAGCTATTTTTTACAGCACCCCCAGTTAGTGCCCAATAGTGACTATACTCACATGATAGCTGAGGTCCAGAGCTCTCTTTAACAGCTGGTCCCATGTCTGTAGACCTTTTTGTTGCTAGATTATAACATGGTCCAAGGTTCAAAGATCAGTATTTGGAACGCAGGGGCCATATAGAACCTTCATACTGACATGTTACTCTTCAGGTTGAAACCTTTACAATTGATGTATTTGGTTTAGCTCTAAGACAAAGTTTTAATTTTCTCTTTTCATTACCACAAGCCATCCCAGGCCTAGTTTCATAGAGCACTTTGAAGGCCCTGTATATAAAAAAGAAGCTTTTGTTTGTTTTTCCTTTTTATGTAAAAATAGTGACCAAAATGAGTCACTTTCAAGTTTACAATATGACAGAATCTGTTTTATTAGCTAATTTCTTTCAGTCCTTTAGGAAAACTTTTAATTATCACAATTTCATGAAAAGACTTTGCACAGGCATAGCTTTACAGAACCCCTTTGACAAAAATCACTAAATTGTTTGACATGGCATAATTTTTAACATTATTTTCGTGATGACATGCGAGATCTATGTTTTCAGTCTCAACCCAAGTCCTTCAAGCTTTCCCACACACCTGTAGTAATGCACTGGATGGTCAGCAGAATTGTAATTTAAAAAGGCGATTCATTTTGGTCACTACAAGTTTATTACAAGGATGAAACCCCTTGAGATGAACCATCTAGTTTTCAAGAGGGTCCTTAACACATATCAGGGACACAAACAGGTGGGGAGAAAAGATGAGTATGTAATGAGCTCACTGTAATTTTTTCATGTATAATTATTACCCTATATGTCAATAGCTTGTAATTTTTCACAAAATATTGTTGCAACATTTTACAAAAATAAACATTTGGTTACCCATGTAAGCGCCCCCCCATAAAAACACAATTTCATTGGATCTATGCAAATCCTATAGATGACCTATTTTGGTCTCAAAATTTTCTCACTGAAAGGTGAGGAGTTTGCCTCTATGCATTTACAGAAACTACTGTACATAAACACAATCCAGATACAGTCCCACATACTGTACATAGACAAAAACTCTCCCAGGTCTAGCCACTCACCACCACACCTAGTTGTTTCTCAAAAAATGCCAAAATACATGCATTAAATGTAAAAATACTAATACAAAGCTATGCATACATTATGCATATACACCTTAGATACACATAACGTCTATATCTCAAGTTTAATGCCAAGAGCAGTTTGTTTGTAAATAAATAAAAAGACCTGCCTTAAAGTATTAATAATGCAGTGTGATGTCAAATTAAAAAAGATTACACATATAAATGCTTAATTTATGTTTCTTTCTCCAGCTATTTACTTACATCAACCATAAAACTTTGTTTTTAAATAATGTATGGAAAAATAAAAGACATAAAATACTCATCTTTGGAAATAATTTATTGAAAATACACCAAATGCATATTTGTCACACATGTCATAAGGTTGTATTTAATGACACTGGACTGAGGTTGAGGTAACTTGAAAAGCACCAACAAAACAGGGAAACAAGTTATTGGTCAACTGTAATAATATACAATATAAAGTATAATCATAGCATACAGAACAGTGTATTTTTCTGTTACATACAATCTAATGCATTATACAAGCACTGAATGTATTATCTAAATCTGCTGTACCAATGTACAATGTGCTTGTAAAAACAAACAAAAAAAAAAGACAGTGACATAAATTGTCAAGAAAAGGTTGAATTTTCAACAATATAGGATGCATACATATTTTGATGTGATTAATCAATCAGCATACTAATAATATACAGATATAAGGCGAGTCCATTTCCTTCAACACAGTCCTTCCATCTGGGAAAATATAGAAAAACAAAAAAAGCAAGAGGTATGATAAGAAGGTGAAGTTTTAGAATGAACAAGGTGTGTAAAGCATTAATAAATACACAAATAAATAAAGAGTAACAGTAACAGGGGGGTATTCCATCAATGCAGTTAATGTAAGCTGTCCACTTGAAAAAGGCTTGCTTAAATTAACACTGACTTTCACTGCAGGCTCAAGCCATTCCACTAAATTATTAGCCACTTCTAGTCAACAGTGACTTTAACCAGGCTTGAATAAGCATGCATTGTGCATGTGCACAGAGTACATAAGCAGCCCTGAAGAGTTGAGTAAATTTTAAGTTCCTCAAAACTAATTGATAAACTGATCATCTCTTTCCTCCATCCAAAACTTCAACTAGCCAACAGTTTAGTGACTTGGCTTTTGAAACAGGTATTGTACCTTACATTCGAAAACCAGCAATTGGTGAATTGTTGCCATCAGAGTCAATCTGAAAAGAGCCCGTTTACATCACTGTAACATTCTAAAATGGTTTTGTCTCATTGTGAATCTTTGGTGTGAACTGGGCTTAAGCCACAGTAATGGCACGGAACTCTTACTTAAATTATCAAGATTTATCAAAATAAGCCAGGTTTTTCCTTTACCCACCTTGATGGAACACCCCCAAGTCTATTCTTGAGAACATATGAACAAATAAATACCTAAACTGTGTTTTCCTCTTCATCCTCACTGGTGTCTGGACTACTGAGGCCACTTGGATCTTCTGCTTCAACATGTAGAAGGACAGAGGCCTCAGGACCTAAAGCAGTCTTGTACTGTTGGAGGACAACTTGCAACTGTTCCGACACCTCTGACAGTCGTCTTCTTAAGAGACAGCAAAGTCCCTCATTTCCCTTGTCTACATCTCAAAATACAAAAGAGATTACATTAAAGACAAACTGCTTGTTAAGATTGCTTAATGAGGCCAAAAAACTTCAATGAAGATTTCATCCATTCAAATCTACATACCAGCAAATTTTAATGTGTATTGTTGCCATGGTACCCGGCTAGCTTCTGTATAAACTGACTTGAGGCAACATGATCAGTCTCACTGAGGTGACTTTATGCAGTGAGCCCCAAAGCAGCAGAACTGTGTTTTGCAGCCAATGTCTGATCGCTGTTTTAAGTTAACGGTTTTCTTCTTCACTACAGTTGTGGTAAAGTAACACATTGTGTAGCATTCAGGTGTTACATCAAGAAATAG
Organism: Tachysurus fulvidraco; assembly: GCF_022655615.1. Taxonomy (NCBI): domain Eukaryota; kingdom Metazoa; phylum Chordata; class Actinopteri; order Siluriformes; family Bagridae; genus Tachysurus; species Tachysurus fulvidraco. Next base: position 485,267 of record NC_062533.1, read on the forward strand.
GTGTGTTTGATGGTGCTGAATTCAATGTTCAAAATTCTTTTGTTAATTTCTCCTTTTATGTAACAGCCACAGTACAACAAATACAACAAATCTATCAAGCAAATTTGAAACGTTTTAAAGCCTTACTGACCTGTTACCACCGCAAATTATAATCCTCATTTGTGGTAAAAAGAGCAATAACCCTTCTACTCCATTCAAATTGTGTGGCTGAGACTGATAATGTTTATTTTTTTCATTTGAAATTCATACTTTAAATGGATTCAACTTACCCTCCTCAGCCATCTTGTTCTTGAGAACCACTGCCAGGCTCTGCAACCATGTGCAGTGTTGTGCCATCTCCAATACCAAAATGCTTTTTTCCTCTTGCAGTCGCATCGCCAACATCACTTGGTCATGCAATTGTTTCTTGATTGAAATGTTGGCTAAGAATCAATAGCAATTGTATGTATGCATGAGACAATTTTGCATAATAGCATTGCAATGTTTTGTAACTACAAATGTACCTTTTCAAGTTGATACATAATAAAAAAACTGAAAAAACACACAAACTAAATGAACATTACAACACTCAATATGTTACATGCATCTAAGGCATGCATGTAACATATTGAGTGTTGTAATATTCATTTAGTTTGTGTGTTTTTTCAGTATAGTCTATACAGCAGAAATAAATTCTTGAGAAGCTTCTGGAAACTGACATACCACTGCCATGAACCTCCCATGGCCATATTTGAGACACATTGTTCTCTCCATTAAGGGAATGCTCCACAGTAGCTACATCTATGTTTGTGGCAGAGTCTTGTACAAGACCATTGTAGTGCTGGATCTCCTGAAGGAGGTGTTTTTTGTCTTCTGCCAGCTTCCTTCGAAGGCGGTGGCGAAACTTGCTGCTGTCTACAAAAACATGAAGTACAGGGATAGAAGTAGTCTATAGGTAAGAATGAAATATGTATGTATGTGTATATATACATATATATGTATATACATATATATGTATATATACACACACAGTATATATAAATAATTAATAGTATTACTTTATATACACACTTTATATAATTACTTTTTTAAAAATAAATAAATTAATAAATAAGAAATATAATACTATTTGTATTTCTATGTATTTGTTGAGTAGGATGCATACAGTAGCTTGATTTTTTCAATCTATTATATTATATATTTATACCATTCTGACGGTAGAGGGTTTGCTTCCGCTGCCTCACACTAAGGTAAAGACCCTCAATTGACTGCTGAAGTCCTCTGGGTGTGGTGCCTTGACTGGCATGAGATGTATCTGGTGTCTCTGTAGAATTAATAGTGAAAACAAATTCACTGTTAAAACACAGAACTGTTTCAGTGTTTGAATTCATACATAAAACTCATTTTAATCCAACTTCATTGAACTTGGTATGTGCATTTCCTGCAGGGAAACTGGAATATAAAATAAACCAGACATATATATGTGGCATAACATTGGATGTCTATGGTGGCAGGTGATGTCACCAACTGTTGTAATCCATTGATGTTCTCAGCATGATGATCTTTGGCTGCTCTTTAGTGTCGAACTTAAAATTTCAAATAGTATTAAAAAAGGAAATTTGTTGTTTCTTTTATCTGGTCATGCTTACCATCAGCTGCCCATTCCTTCACATCAGAGAGCCACTGTGACACCAATTCATCTGTGCAGTGTAGCTCTGCTTTGAGTTCATCTAGCCTTGTAGTCTCATCCTGGAGTCTCTGACAAGTCTGATTAACAATGTTAATAATACAATAATCAGAATTAAAACTTGGCAAGTGCACACAACAAAAGGACACACAAAACAATTAACAGTAGACTTACCTTCACATATCTTGTGGAAAGTGCCTGATGTAGAGAGAGACTTTTTTTGTGGTTCCACCCCACTGCATGCAAAGTAACCATGTCCACCCATGCTGTTGAAAGCAAATAATGAGGATGTGATGCATAATCTAATAAAAGTATGTAGGAATTTTGCAAACACTCTGATCACCTGCTTTGGACATATATTTGGTAGTCAGGGCACAACGTGACAGGTAGCTGTTCACTTGCTCCACCTCCTCTCCGGCTGTTGTTCCTGCTCCTTCCTGGTTCCTACCACTCCATTTAATCTGTTAGTAAAGGGTGGAAGAAATTCAAATCAATTCAAGTAAATTTTATTTATATATCCCTATATCACAAATTGCCTCAAAATGCTCTACAATCTGTACAAGAAATTGTAAAGCAAAAAGGCTACCTAGTATAGTAGCCTTTTCATTTCATATTATTAATGTGCGTGTAAACATTACAAATGTACATATGTTGCAAATATAGTATACATACCTCACACTTTGTAGCATGGGCTCGAGCATGCATTATGCTGAGGAAGGGTTTCATTTCGGTGAGCTCCTGAAGGGCAGGAAGGACTCGAGCAGCTTTTTCCAAGTATGGCCAATATTTGCAAGCCACATCCATAGCAAAGAATTTTGCCTTGGCTGGCATGAGCTCCTTCTGAAGATACAGGGGGTAGGCAAATATCTCCCCTCTGTACATATTAAGGGCCTTCAGAAGGAACCCATGGCGACACACAGCAACCTCCATCCCCTCTTCATCCAATTTGGAAGCCTTCCTTGACGTCTCCCTCGCTGCTGTCCACTGGGAGTCCCCACATGTGCCTCTTCCCTGTGTCTATGACACACAAACACAGCAAATCAAATAAAAGCAATGGTGTCTTACAATATGTAGCATTTATTCTCTCAATTTGATTTTAGAGTACTTGGTAGGCAGAAGTAGTTGAAGTGGGGAGGAAATCAAGGTCAGACACATATGTTTTTTTTGTCAACTATTTTGTGAAGTTAAGATAAAAAACTTGCATTTCTCAGTGCTTTCTGTATGGTGTCGACAAATGTAGACACCACACTGTCTTCAGCCACAAAGAGCCCTTCAAAAAAACTAGGATCATCAGAGCTGAGAAAGAAAGAAAAATAGAGAATCCATCCATTATATATAAAGTAAATAAATAAATCAATAAAAAGACAAACAAAAACCACCTTGTGTTTCGGTGAAAGCGATATAGCTTTCTGTTCCCATCGGCGGAAACAGCCAACATTTCCGGCGTGCAGGCTGGGCAGGTGAAAGGTGCACTACAGCAGAGCTGGTCTTCTTCAAAAGAAGCGTAGACAAACTCCAAAAAGCTCCGCTGCAGTGCATCACCGTTGATATGTCCTTTCTGGAAGATATATAGAAAGAAATAGTATTTGTGATGTCTGCTTATGGAAAGACATGTTATAAGTAATAATTACACTTACTCTTCCTCCACACTTAGTCCGATGCTCCAACAGCTTTGCAAAGGCTTGTCTGGAGAATCCTGGAGCGATGACCTTGAGCTCCTGAAAGGAGCTCAGGAGGTCCAGTGTATAAAGCGTTGAATTGCTGACAGAGGCTGGCCAATATCCACTCCTAAGGAGGTCCTTTGAATCAGGAGTCCACTGCTGCTGGCATGTTTGACATTCATATAGTGGCTGATGCAAGTCAAAACGCCCTTGGAACAAAAAAGTTAATTTAAAAAATTATAAACAAACATTTACTACTTATTTTTTTTTACAACAGTTCATTCTGCACATTGTGAATGGTTGAGAGACATTGCTTAAGTTCCTATAATCCCAGTATAGCACTCATACTTCTTGAGAAGTATCACACCTACATTGTTTACATTTGTCTAATTCACCAAATTCCAAATAGCTGTATCGATTGGACTTCATCCTGGAAGCATGCAAAGGATGTAACTGCTTTGCAACAGCTAACTATTTTTTTTTTTGTTTGCAGAGGACAAAAATAAAAAAAAGATGTCTGTATTTGTTCCAGTTAATGTCAATACCATGGGTGTTGACGGGCACAATGTCACAGCACACCAGTATGAAAAACATCAAATCTAAAATAGAAATCTAAGTAGTGTATATTGTTTTTACCATTGATGGTAATCAAAATCACCGGTTTGCCTGGTAATACAGTGAAGTTTGTGCCTTCACAGGAGCAGTCTGGCACCTTCACAGTTGGCAAAATGCAAGCTGGCAAAAAGAAAGAAAACCACTAATTTTGATTATCTGTAACTGGCTGCTGACACACATGAACAGCAACATTAAGACTTTCATGAGAACGTACCTTGCTCATGGGTGCAATATCCACCTTCTCCTTTAATGATGCATGAGGTTGGAGGAATGGCTTTGTTGTAAACTTTTTCCAGAGAAGACCAGGAGACTTGGATATCCTTGTGCAGTAGTCTTTATTGTAGATACACGATGAAACGAGTCTGCAAGTCAGAGCGTACTGGCACGGGTGCTGCAGTCATCAAGTCTGACTTAAAGTTGTAATACATTGTAAATATACACATTTTAGGGGGCAGTCCAATCAGATAGCGACAAAACACTCGGGTGACCATCAAAACATGAAAGGATGTAACAGCCCCCACACCAGATCCTGGAATTTCACCCACCCTTAATCCCATTAACATAACAATCGGACAAATGGCGCAAAGAGACAGATGATACCCTGAGTTACCTTGCCCCTTTCCTTCGATATTTATGAGATACAGAAACCACGAGTCTAATGTAAAGTTTGAATTTAACTAGCCTTGTCACTTGATTGGGCTTCTATATTATCCACAGAAATATGCTAGAACTAAAAGGAAATAAAACAATGACTTAAAAAAATTATTTTCCCACAATTCCCCCTTTGAGAGTTCTAATAACTCTCACAATAGATTTAAGTCAATAATAAAAAATAAATTAAAGTCACGCTCAGTTTTCTATTTACAAAAAATATATATCTGGCATGAGTGCTTTAACATAGACATTCGTGCAACTCTAAGATGTAGGCAAAAGAAAACTTTTTAAGGGTAATAGTTATTTGTTGTTTCCTGGAGTCCGAAGCTTTTGCAGTGCACATTGTAGCTTGATATATGATTTCCCTTTTGTCATCAGGTAAATGAAGAATGTTGTCTGCCAGTCCTGAGCAGTGGTTCTGCAGATGTCTTCAAATGTCAGTACTTTGGTGCTTCTGCTGCCTTGGTTGTCGCAGTGCTTTTCAGTCCTTGTATCTGTAACACAAACATAAGAAGGCGAGCAAGAGAGAAGCAGGAGAGCAATATTTCCATACTACAGTTTATATTCAGAATCTATTGTAGGATCGTATAGTTTTTAGTTTTCAGAATCTCTGTGATCGTATAGTTTTTTTTTGTTGTTGTTGTTGTTTACTTTCCCTAATCTGCAGTGTTATGACACCTAAGGACCAGTTAGGTAGGGATAAACTAATAAAAGGGGAATTCTATAAGGAAGTCTTCACCACCGGGTTGACCCCCGAGGCCTACTGCCTTCGGTTCCTCCCTGGGCTCCTTACTGGTCTGTGTGTCCTAGTCTATCCCTGCAGGTGATGAAATTACTTTACAGTATGAGACATGAATCCACCTTTTTCTTTTACAAAGTAGCATTCTGGCAACTTTCTTCACTACTTCTCCTGTAAAATACGTCCGGTTTTCTCTCTCTACTCGACCTGACTCTGTTGGCATACAACACAGCGTTTAGCTGTCTCTGTGGCTATACCACTACAAGCCGGATTCCAGGATTCCACCAGTGATTTGACAAAGGTTGAATCATTGCTGCTGCACTAATGTGACTTAAGTTAAGTAACTGCTGAGCCAAATATGGCAGAAGTGATTCTGTTCCCATATAATTTCCCCCTTTGGTCCAGCAGCCTGTTAAATCAACCATGGCTCCCTTATCTAACCATTTCCATGCTTCATACATTGGAACATCTTTGTAGAGGTCTGTTAGAGAGTCTGGAGGCATAATGACACTACTTGTTGTCATTCTAGTACCAACTTGCACTGTACCGTATGAACAGGCTTTTTTAGCAGCAACGTCTGCAAGAACTTTACCCTGAGATTCTGCAGTGTTAGGTTTGGAATCTGGGAGACGGTTAGAAGCTGCTACATCAGATACAGAGGTCATTGCATTTCCTGCTCTTCTATTCCCTCCAATGACCTGAGCTGAACCATCGACAAACAATTCAAAATCAGCATTATTTAGCGGACTCTCTGCAATAGCATTTGAAGATGAGTGTGTAAGCACAACACAATCATGAGTCATTTCTTCATCCTCTAAAGGAACATCAGTCATTGCAGACATCACACAAGAGGATGGGTTAGTGACAGGGGCATGGTCCAAAACCAAGTTGAGAGCTGTGAGAGTAGTTAACCAATTTCCCCAACAGGAGGAGGTGATTTTAGCTTGATTCTCTGATGTGGATACTGAATTTGGGCACCTGACTTTTATTGTTTGGTCTAAAACTGCATTTGTACAGGCCTGAACAAGCTGTCCTATGGTTTCACTAGAAAGAGGATGGACTACCTCTGGGTTATAAGCAGGCTGGGTGGGTGAGGGGTTATGTAAATTTCTTCTGTTATCTTGCTGCTTTTTCCTACAATCTTTTACCCAGTGCCCTGATTTTCCACAATAGTTACATGTTCCCTCTCTCTTAGGGAATCCGGGTTCTTGCCTAGTCTCTGTATAGGAATTATTTAGCGATTCTGCGGCTGTTCTGACTTTTATCTTAACATCAGAATCCCTTTCCCAGATCGCTAACCTGTCCCAGTTGCTTTTCAGTGTTTGAATAGACCAAGTAAGGTCTAAGAAAGGAAGAGCATTCCTGTACTCTGATGAAAGGCCATCAAACCATGCCCTGACTAATGGTCCCTTATCATCTAACACATCATCTGGACTGTTGGCTATTCCACTGTATGCAACTGCAGATTGACAAAATCTTTCAGTGTATTCACTTACAGTTTCTTCCTTTTTCTGCACACAGCTAGTGACTCTGGCCCAGTCAATCTTTGGCCCAATAATATCCTTCAGTATCCTAAGGACTCCTTCTCGAAACTCATCTTTGCTGGCACGTTTAAAATCAGAAGTATACACCGTACTTTCAAAACACTTAAATTCTGATTCTGTTAACACCTGAGACATGAGTTGAGTGACTTCCACTAGAGACATGTCATAGAGACGCAGTTTTTTTGCTAATGCTCTCCTAAATTCAAAAAAATTTGAATGTGCTGATGGCAAACATTGAGAAAGTCTCTCTATTGCTTCAGGCCCTAAAGCTTTAATGACAGTTTGCACTTGTAATACTGGAGCTGGGCAAGGAGAATTTTCTGCCTCTTCTATTCTACTTTGAACTTTTTTTCGAGCTCCACACACAAGAGCATTGACTGGCTGATCAGTAAGGTCACTAAAGGACACATTATTTCCCTCTTGGTTAGACAAGAAATGCAAGTCAGGATATACATTAGTGATGGAAGATACTCGTTCACGTAATTCTTTGTTTTGCTCTTCTAGCTCTGCAATATGTTGGGCATGCTCTTGTGCTGAGGTAACACAAAATTCCATGTGGCAACAGATAATTCCTTTGACATTTTTCTTTCTGATACAAGCACCTAGCACCTTTTTGCACTCTTCAATAGACCATACTTTGCCTGGATGAATGCCATATTTCTTTGTCAAATTCTGTTTGACTGAGTCTGTTACTATAACATTCATTTGCTCATCTAACAGTGATTTGAACTCTCCACTAGTCCACAAAAGGGTAGCTAATCCACCTTTTTCAGTAGTGGGGATCAGTCTTGCATTCTTTTGAAACATTTTGATTGCTAGGGATTTCTCTTTTTAGACAATCTACTGTTAGTTTCTCTAAAGTAGGGAATAACCCATAACTGTTGCTGATTTCTAGATGATAACACACAATTCTTCCCTGATGTACAGGGGATAAACCAAAACTCTTCCCCAATAAACAGAGGGTAAATCAAATTTCTTCCCTGATAAACAGAGGATAGACCAAAGTTCTTCCCTGATCAACAGAGGATAAACCAAAATTTTTTCCTGATCAACAGAGGATAAACCACAAAATCTTCCCTGGTAAACAGAGGATAAACCAAAATTCTTCTCTGATCAACAGAGGATAAGCCAAAAAATTCTTCCCTGCCTAAACAGAGGATAACCCAAAATTCGTCCCTGCCTAAACAGAGGATAAACCAAAATTCTTCCCTGATCAACAGAGGATAAACCAAAATTCTTCCCTGATCAACAGAGGATAAACCAAAATTCTTCTCTGATCAACAGAGGATAAACCAAAATTCTTCTCTGATCAACAGAGGATAAGCCAAAAAATTCTTCCCTGCCTGAACAGAGGATAACCCAAAATTCGTCCCTGCATAAACAGAGGATAAACCAAAATTGTAGTTAAACCAAACCCTGCAGCTGTTTGTTAACTCTTCCCTGACAAAGCAGAGGATAACCACATGTATACTGGTCTGTAGGTTCTTTGGATAGAGTGACACTCACCAAACCAAAGTTGAGTTGGAAAAAATCTGAAGATTCTGGAGCTTAAAGTTTTGAAGAAATTTAGTGAGATGCGAAGCTCTATCCGGGTCACGGCACCATCTGTTGTAAACTTTTTCCAGAGAAGACCAGGAGACTTGGATATCCTTGTGCAGTAGTCTTTATTGTAGATACACGATGAAACGAGTCTGCAAGTCAGAGCGTACTGGCACGGGTGCTGCAGTCATCAAGTCTGACTTAAAGTTGTAATACATTGTAAATATACACATTTTAGGGGGCAGTCCAATCAGATAGCGACAAAACACTCGGGTGACCATCAAAACATGAAAGGATGTAACAGCCCCCACACCAGATCCTGGAATTTCACCCACCCTTAATCCCATTAACATAACAATCGGACAAATGGCGCAAAGAGACAGATGATACCCTGAGTTACCTTGCCCCTTTCCTTCGATATTTATGAGATACAGAAACCACAAGTCTAATGTAAAGTTTGAATTTAACTAGCCTTGTCACTTGATTGGGCTTCTATATTATCCACAGAAATATGCTAGAACTAAAAGGAAATAAAACAATGACTTAAAAAATTGTTTTCCCACAGCTTCAAAAAACCCACGAATCACACTTTCCCTGTTGTGGAGTGGCTGTTTTTTGTGATGCAATACATCACAGTCCCCACAGAACCAATCCTCAGGAAGACACTCTCTGCACCTAGGGAGAAAAAACAAAACAAAAAAACATTCTAATATAAATACATTATTTCAGGTGAATAATTTAAGTTATTTCAAATTTACTTTGAGTAGTTCTGATTTGATTTTATAGGACTGCATAATAGCTCAATGTTTAGCAATATCACCCCACAGCACAAAGTTCCTTAATGAAAATTAACTTGTCATTAATGTGGTTTTCAACTCGGTATCCAAGTTTTCTACCATTCCACAAGACATGCAACTTAACTTATAAAGCACGCTACTGAGCATTAATTCTCAGCAAACTGACCCTGGGTAATTAAAGTTTAATATTATTGAAAACCAACCTAATAACAGCAGGCTCGTGGCAAAGGCAACACAAGGGATGACCAACAGCCTCCTTTGCGATAAGGCATTGTAGGTGGTATGGTCTTGCCTCTTTCCAGCGCCCTGAGGCTTTCTGCTGCCGAAAAGACCATGATGAAGCAGAGCTTCTTTGAGGCTCAGCAGAAAGACATGATGCCAAAATATTTGAGAGTCTCTCCATATTTTTCTCTGTAAAGAAAATACAAAATAAAGCTGTAAAGGACGATGAGGGCCAATTAAAAAAGTCAACTGATCAATAATTTGAATAAACTTTCATGATTCAGTATCAAACTGGACCACATCTTTACTACATTTACTACTGTGTTCTTAATCCATCTACTGCACTGACAGTTTTGTCTAAGGGTTTTGTCTTTAATTACTTTACTTTTACATGAATTTTAGATTTAAACTTAAATCCATCACTGTTATTTACCAAATTCCTCTTGAGGATTTAGTATTTCTGAGGGAACCTCCACACTGGATGACAGGGAACGCTCAACCGGAGGGTATGTGACTGTAAAACACAGAAGAATGACAACAGGTTAGGCTATAACTGCATTAATGTTGTTTTTTTCAACCTACTGTATATACTGAACAATTTTTGAAATCAGACATATTTCTGTTAAGTACTTGGTAATGTCTTCTATAATAGTGCCACAAAAAGGTTTATGAACTTTTTAATGTCTTTTTGGATATTGGAGAATTTTACATTCTCAATCAATCAATCAGTGTTCTAATTTCAGTTGGTCCACTATTTACATAGGAAATTTCAAAAAACGTCAAATAATTCACATATAACCTGTAGCTGAGGCTTTGCGTCGCCCTCCTCGCCTTCCCCTTGGCTTGCCACAACCTACCCCTCTAAAGACCCTTTTAGAGGTCCGTGGAGGTTCTCCTCCAGAGCCTGCACGTTTCCTCTCCAAAGTTGCTCTCTGTGTGTTGGAGTGAATATTTCTTGTAAGACTGATAATGTTCAATGTACTGGAATCAAAAGAAATGTAACTAGTGAAAAGAAAACACAACATAGTGTGTTAGTAAGGTGTTAACGGCTTGAATGAGCCTTGGCATAGAAGTCTCTAACTCAGGGGATGGAGCTCCATTCTTCCAAAATATATTCCCTCATTTACATATGCCAGAGAGCATGATAGGATGTTAATTGCTTAACTCATCATGCAATATACCTGTCTGAAATCTAATACACTCATCCTTCCACATTCATTATGTTTTTACTTTAATTTGTCCCCCATCTGTATGTTCAAGTATAACATGATTGAGGTATATAAAAACTCTGACCTTGCATTCAGCTATAAGGCGATCAATTTCCATTTCAAGAACCATGCGTTTCCCCTCTTGGTAATGGGGGTTTTGTGGGTCAAATACATATCTGGTGGCCATTGCAACACAGACTGATACAGACAGACAGACAGACTGATAGACAAAGAAAAATAACAGATAAGTAGACAAAGACAGACAGATTGAGAAATAGAGAAATTGAGAGAGAACAGATAGATATTGAAGAGATGGATAGAAATATAGATGGACAGAGAGAGATAGAGAGAGCGATAGATAGATAGATAGATAGATAGATAGATAGATAGATAGATAGATAGATAGATAGATAGATAGATAGATAGATAGATAGAGGTTGGCTCTTAAAAGTGCCTTTGGTTTTAGGAAATGAGGTGATTAAATAGGGTGAAGGTGAAGTATGACGGGATCTGCAGGGAGAACAGAAAAAGTTCATTATGTAGTGAAGGCTAGATATGTTGAAAAAATGTTTAAAATGTGACAAATTGTCCCTAAAATACTTAATAAATCAATAAAATTCACGTTTTTCCCATTTTCTGTATGACTGCACAAAAGGCGCGTCGTTTTTTTTTTTCTTCTTCTTCTTTTTTTACTGTTAATATGGAAACAGTTGGTCGGCCTTTAATTCGTTGCGCTAACATGTAAACCATGTGAGTCTAATGGCAAAGAAAAGCATCAATTATAACATTTAAACAAATTTGATCATCACATTCAAGTCTCGTGGCTTACCTGGGAAGTGGTTTTGAGCGCAATGAAGGAGAATTCGCGGCCTGCAGAAATCAACCAATCGCAAAGCGGGTTGGCTCCGTCTCCATAGCAGCCGTCTCCGCTGAGGCTCACGGGTAATGCGGGCGTCCACTAATTAATTTAATAGATTTTTTATTTTTATTTTAATTCAATCAATAACCACAACTAATCCCCCTTCCTCACAATAGAAGGAGAATCAAATAAAACGGATGGTCATGACATCGTATTGTTGAATTATCAAGCACACTTTCGTGTTTATGTGTTGAAAGAAAGATGAGGATGTCATTAAAAGAGAATAGGCGGTGGGTCAACAGGTAGTTTTAGCTGACATCATCAACATAGTAAAAGTAGAAAACAGTGTTGTGTGTTGAAAGAAAGATGAGGATGTCATTAAAAGAGAATTGCCGGTGGGTCAACAGGTAGTTTTAGCTGACATCATCAACATAGTAAAAGTAGAAAAGGCTCATGGGTACTGTAGTATTTAGTTTACTGTCCTAATGCTTCCGAGTGGCAGAAAGAAAAACGTGGAGCGGACTCGAAAGACGCTTCCTATTGAAATACATTAGATTGAAAGAAGGGAAATACGTGTCCACGAACACGAATCATTGGATTACAGTTCGTGACTATGTCACGAACTGCCGTGAGACTGGGACATAATAAAAGGAGAATAAAATAATATGGATGGTCATGACATCGTATTGTTGAATTATCAAGCACACTTTCGTGTTTATGTGTTGAAAGAAAGATGAGGATGTCATTAAAAGAGAATTGGCGGTGGGTCATCATGTAGTTTTAGCTGACGTCTTCAACACAGTAAAAGTAGACCATAGCACAAAGCAATAAAAACAAGGATAAAATCTCCTGGTTGAATGTTGAGTAATGTAGTGCTTAAAGTTTAAAAATGAATAACAAATGATCAAAAACAATGCTTCCGAGTGGCAGAAAAAAACGTGGTGCAGACACGAAAGATGCTTCCTATTGAAATACATTAGATCGAAAGTCCGTGCTGAGTGACACGAAAAAAAGGAAAATTCGTCTCCACGAACACGAATCAAACAGATTACATTTCGTGACCTCTGTCACGAACTGCCGTGAGACTGGGTTGGGGTATATAGTGGAAATGACAAGGTAGTCCAGAACACTGCAACATAAGTTTGGTGAGACTTTACAGTGTTTATGTTTGTATAACAAATACAAACTTGTTATGTAGAATGGAAAAGACCTTGGTTCCCAGACCTTAGCTCATAAATTGTTATGGAGAATGAAGAAGACCATGGTTCTCAGACCTTAGCTCATAGCGATAACTTGTTATGTAGAATGAAAAAGACATTGTTTCACAGACCTAGGCCCTGAGAACTAAGGGGAGGAAAATCCATAAATGGGCATATGGGGAAAAGGTGATGGGAAATAAGGGGAAATTAGGTCAGTGTATTTAGAAAACATAGGAGGTGATGCCGATAAATAAGGTGATATGGCACCTGGGACTCCAAGAAATACTGGGAACCAAAGAGGAGGCTCGTAGGAGCACCAGGGTATATATTGAGAAGATCGGGGGTGAAGGTGTGGGTGTCAAATTTTTCTAGCCAGATGAAGGAGGCAGCCCCGTGTGCGTGTGAGGTGTGTGTGTGTGTGTGTGTGTGTGTGTGTGTGGAGGTGTGTGTGTTTTTTATTTCTGCAAAAACGTTGCGAGAGTTTTTGGTTGATTTTTGCATGACATGCTCTTTTTGGGGGTTTTCATTTGTTACTTTCAACTTGGCATGAATATTAAAATCCCCCATAATCAGAATCTTGTCAGCACATGTTCTAACACCAGATAAAAGAAAACAGAAAAATCTTCAAGGAAATCCTTATAGTAACCAGGTGGCCTATAAACTAATGGCATAGTACACTGGCATAGACATGTCAATCCTCATAACTTGAACTTCAATGGATTTAAAATTCTCCGTGGGGAGCTGCTTACATTTAAACAAATTACTAAAAATAGCAGCTAGACCTCCCCACGACAATTTATCAACGAAGTATGTAAGAACTGGCAGACCAGTGGTAAAAGCTCAGCTACAGGACTCATGTCATTATCGTTTAGCCAAGTCTCAGTAATGAAGAGAATGTCCAGGCAATGACTAATATTAAAGTCATTCAAAATAAAAGTCTTGTTTACAATAGAACAGGCATTTATTAAACCCATGTTCACAGTAAGCGAATCTTCTCGGGTTTTTCCAGGACAGAGTCAGCTGATTTGTCTTGAATTTGATTCCATAGAGACACATCTCTTTGATGAGGCCAAAGTGCTCTCAATCTTCAAAGATAATACATTTTCAACCAATTTTATTATTGGATGACAATTAATTATTTATTAGGTGTTTGTTTGTTAATTACCAGTGCATACTCATTGATCAGAATCCGAATCAGAAAGATCTTTATTGCCAAGTATGTTTTTACATACGAGGAATTTGTTCTAGTACAGAAGCTCCACAGTGTAAACAGAATGGCATTGACAACACATAATATAGACAGATGTATGTACAGTGGAAAAACCCGAGAAGTTCGGATAAGTGGTAGAGAATGAATGAATGAATAAATGAATGAAATTGAAATATAAATGAGTAAGTATGTGTTTTAAGTAAATAATGTAAGAATAGAGTTGTGTGTTCTGTGTATGTCAAGTGTTCATCAGATGGATTGCCTGAGGGAAGAAACTGTTCCTAAGTCTGGTCGTTCTGGTGCTCAGGGCTCTGTAGCGTGGACCAGATGGCAACAGTTCGAAGAGTGAGTGTGCTGGATGTGAGGGGTCCAGAGTGATTGTCTTTGCCTTTTTGCACACTCTGGAGAAGTACAGATCTTGGAGAAAATGGATTTAAATCATTTATTTATTTTTCCAGAATATGAAAGTTTAGAGTTTGCTTAATGTTTGTGGAAGTTCTGAGGCATGTTATTCCCAAATGCAACATCAACCTGAACCTCTGGTTTCAGACCCCAACTTTTGAAGCTTGCATAAAACTGTCCAAGATGCTACATTTCTTATCTCATTGCTCATACTCATAGGCACTTGGATTTCTAGATAACGTGTTTCAGAAGTGAAACTGTTATGGGAGGAAATCTTTACAACTAGAACCAAGTGTCAACAAACAACCGAGACAGGAACATATTCCTATGACTCGAAAACAGAGGCTGATTCTTCCAAAACTGGTGCATTGTGGAGAAATGTTCTAATGCTGTCAAAGAAATGAATGCAGTTTATTAAGTTGATAAGACACACATTTAATATCTTCTATTAATAAAGAATGATGGAATCTCATTGGAAATCTGTAACCTGCGCAAAATGACTTTATTATAACGTGGGGAATTTCTTGCTAATTCTGTCACAGTAATGAATCCAGTTTATTTTTAAAAAATCTGATTTAAAAACAACTTGATTTCCTTTGTGCCTTTGAAGAAGTGAAGGGTGTTGAGGCAGACAGCCATGTAAACAAGCTGTTTATTGAGTGACCTTTTTGGAGGTCAAGACAAGACAAGACACAAGCTTTGGATTAAAGTGTAGAAAAATGACATAAAAGTATAGAAAAAATGTTCTTAAGTCAAAATAATCACATGAATTAGTTTAAATGTGCTCAAGTAGTGTATGAGTGGTTGTTTACTCCAGCATATAGAAACAATTTACTGGGAAGACTGGGATTCAGAACAGACCTGTTGATGATTTTCAAACTCTAACAGGAAAACTTTTTAGTGTTAGTGCTCAGGAAGAATCTTGAATAATACATAAATATACAAAAGAAAAAACAAGTCAGGTGCTCAGTTTCAATTGAGACTGATTTTACTGATGGAATTCATAACAGATTGTAATCTTCTGAATATGTCAGTGACGTGGGGATAAAAATAAACAGGGTTATTAACTTGAAAAACACCAAACAGGGACAAAGACTTGACAAATGACATGACAAAGGAAGGGGATTTCACGCCGACCTAGGCAACGTGGCATGGTTTAATACACAACACAATTAACACATGAGGAACAGGTGTGCAGAGGCGGGGGAGAAGAGACAAGGGCGGGGCAGACACGTGACACAGAACAAAAGCACTTGGCCAAAGCGTGCAAAGTGCAACAATCCTGACAGAATATGTCAAAAGAAAATGATCAAATTGTTCCATATAGCATTCCATATAAGTCAAATTAGATCTAAAAATCACCAAATGAGATGTTTTGTTCATTACTCAGAATTATTTGTAAAGAATGTTTAATTAATCTAAACTGTGTCTTAGTCTTGCACCACTGGTAGACTAACAGAATAAATTGTCTGAACCAGCAAAATAAATCAAATCATTGGTTAACAGATTTGAAAGAAAAAAAAGAATCATTATTATGAGAAGCTAATATTAAAACAAACAAACTAAGCTAACTTCAAACAGAAACATTATTGATTAAAATGATTTAATATATGAGATTGATTAAGATGTTTGATTAATTGACAACCACATTTCCAACAGTGTAAGTGACACCATTGTAGGACTTTTACTAATTTTAAAAATTCTTGACAAACTTAAAGCCTAAGCGATCCACATCACTCCCTGAACATCCTTTGATTCCCATGCAGATCCCAGAGGCAATATCAACTCTAACTTCTGGTTGCAGTCTCTGATTTGTCAAGCTTGCATAGAAATTCCGGGAGTGACTTGTCGTGAATTTTATCGCACCCAGACGTGTATTATTTTGATTTGGCCAAAGTGAAAGGGAGGTGAAATGCTCTCCATCTACAAATGTAAACTCTTGCAGATTCCCAGCAGGAATACCAAACTGTTTGGACTGGCCATCAGTAAGACACACTTTAATGGCTTTCACCGTATCTTCACAGACCCAAACATAGATCTTTTGCAATATGGATCCATTTTGAGTGTCATTAAAATTGAAAGGAGCTCCTCCAGTTCCACCAACTTCAACAACATTGGCCAGGTATGACATGATAATAAAATGCCTGAAGCATGAGTTACTGCTGATATTATGTGCTAATTCAGCTCATTAAGCTTCATTAAACAACTGTATTATTAGATGACTTTATGCATGCTAATGGCCAGGGTAATGTTTTACAAAAGGATTCCGTCTTCTGTGTTCTAATAATCTCTTCGATTACCTCTCCCACTTCCTGTTAGCAACATATAAAAAGCACATGGGCTAGCATGTCAGTGTGAAACTTATGACTTGTGAAAGTTGTGTTATTCTGGAAAGCTTTATCTGTGTCTGAGACCCCTATGTTACACCATCACTAACATTTAACATAGTAAATCTTTGGGATCAACATAATAATAATAATAATAATAATAATAATAATAATAATAATAATAATAATAACAACAACAATAATTATTATTATTATTGTTGTTGTTATTATAATTATTATTATTATTATTATTTTAATAAACACAGAAGTGGGTGTTAACTGGCAAAATTCAGAAATCTGAGCTGTAATGCTATAATCTACATACCCAGTAATCTACCTATACAGTTAATTACATACATAATGTAATCAAGAATAAATTGAACACTTACAAGGAACTGATGATGCAGGTAGCAAAAAAATGCCTTCTTTAAAAGATCTCTTGTGAAGAATGCAAGCTTATGGATGAGACAGAAGCTGCATTCTCTCATATTTATATCAAATAAAAAGGGTGGTTCTGGACCTTACATCATACTTCCAAGTAACTGGTGTGTGTGTGTGTGTGTGTGTGCCCACGCTGTTAGTTGAAAAACAGATTTCACAAGACTCTCAGCCCCTCAGAAGCTTTTGTGAACATTCCTTTGTGTCACTGAACCTTTTGTTGACTTCTGTAACAGTTACCGTGGAATTTTTCTCCAACCCAAAAAACACTGTCTGTTTATAATAAATAATAAAGCATCAAAAATCTACAATGTCTTCTTCATGGCATCCAATGGAAGCTCTATAGGCTTTAGATCAGGGTTTTGGGAATAATCTATCAAAAAGCATCTGGTGTGCATTGGATAATTATCCTGCTTAAAAAAAATCACATTTCATCAATTAACACATCTCAATCACCGGAGTTCTGATAATCATCACCTGGCGTCACTCAACACTAATTGCTCACAGACTATTTAAGCCACGCTCTCACCTTCATTCACTGTCCAGTCTCGTATGCTATGCTTACTAACTCGACTTTCTCATTCTTCTTCTCAGTAGCGTTTCCAGATCCTGATCTGCACGTTACCAGATTCAACTCCTTATCGAGCGTGTGTTTATCGGAGCACGGGTGAAGCGTCCTTCATCACGTCTCCACGCTTTGCAGCTTTACCTCAGACCTGAACTATCAATAAACACTGTTTTTGATTTCATCTGTTCATTCATTGTCTTCTGTATGTTACATTAGGTCAGTTTCTTTATGTAGCACCACGCTCCTGGACAAACATTTCATTTCACTGTGTACTGCATCAGATATTCTATTTGGTCACATGACATTAAAAGCCCCTCAACATGCCATACGTATACCTGTTCCTGCATCTCAATGCTCCCCTGTACAAAGCCAGTTCCTTGAAGAACTCATGATGTGTTGGAGGATGGAGTGGAAGATCTCAAGTGTCCTGTAGAGGCCTGACTCTGATACTTTTGGTTGATTTTTTCCCACAATCTCTCTGCACTCAAATATAAAAGCTGGATGCAGTCAAATCATCAGCATAACAATGTAAAGCCTGAGCTCTAAACCTGATCCTACGTGTCTTATGCAGCGGGACCGGACTGTCCATCAAGTGGACTGACTTTTATCCAAAGCTTGCGTCTGGTTTCTTTAAAAAGGTCATTCAATAAACAGCTTGTTTACATTTCTTTCAAGGCACAAAGCAAATCAAGTCATTTTTAAATCAGATTTTTTAAACAAACTGGATTCATTTATTTGACAGCATTAGCGAGATCTTCCCCCCTTTATAATGAAATCAAACCCATTTTTAGCAGGTTATATATTTCCAATGACATTCCATCATTATTTAGTAATAGAAGATATTAAATGTGTGTCTGATCAACTAAACAGACAACAGAGTAAATGTCAGCAAGGCAGGGATAAAAACAGACCAAATGCAGGATAGTGTAAAATAAACAGGGTTTATTTTACACTATCCTGCATTTGGTCTGACGACATAGGAAGACAGACGACAGACGTCCACAGCTGAGCAGAAGGGCCGAGCAACGTCCAGAGCCGAGCAGAAGGGCAGAGCAACGTCCACAGCCAAGCAGAAGGGCAGAGCGATGTCCACAGCCGAGCAGAAGGGCCGAGTGATGTCCACAGCCGAGCAGAAGGGCCAAGCGAATGTCCACAGCCCAGCTGAAGAGCCTAACAATGTCCACAGCCCAGCTGAAGGGCCAAGCACAACCCCCCACACACACCTACATGATTGTGTAGCGATATCCACAGCCGAGCAGAAGGATAGAGCGACGTCCACAGCCGAGCTGAAGGGACGAGCGATGTTTACAGATGAGCTGAAGGGCCAAGCAACGTCCACAGCCGAGCTGGAGGGCCAAGCTGAAGGGCAGAGCGACGTCCACAGCCGAGCAGAAGGGCCGAGCGACGTCCACAGCCGAGCTGAAGGGCCGAGCGACGTCCACAGCCAAGCGAAGTCCACAGCCGAGCTGAAGGATTCCTTCAGTCTGGCAGGATCCTTCTGTCAGCAACGCAGGGATAAAAACAGACCCAAATGCAGGATAGTGTAAAATAAACTGAATTTATTGACTAAAAACATGAAACAAGGACAAGGACAAAAACTAAACATGACATGACAGACGACAAGGATTCCGGTTAAATACACATGACAATTAAACACATGAGGAACAGGTGTGCACGTGGCTAAAGTCCGGGCTGGATCCTGACAATAAACAGGAATAAAACAATAACTTGTGGGAAAAAACTCATCCATGAATCTAGTCTTTTCACCATCAGATTGATTTTCCAATAACAGCACGTCCTTGTAATAAACAGACATTTTAACACTAATTTATACTTAAATTTGATGTTGGTTCTTACACTGTAGCAGCTATAAATGGTCATCCCCTAACATCACTTTCTTATTCTTCTTCTTTTTCTTCTTCTTCTTTGTATGTTTCACATCATGAAATCTTACATATTATAGACAACCGTTTATCTTCAGTTTTGGTGGAACACTTTGGGGACATACTGTACACATGGCTGTGATGTCCAGGTGTCCTGTACTGTATATTAAACAGCCACAGAGAATATGGATAAGGTTAAGTAGCCACCAGTAACATGTGTCACTATTGACATATGTTTTGGTATGGAAGAATGTGTTATGTAGTAGACATTATGGCCAAAGTGGACAAAGTCTAAAGGAATAGATAATAATTATAATGGAGAAAGTGTAGAAGTATAGACAAAAAATTATTTAACAAGTTGAAATAATAACATGAACTAGAACGGTACATTTCCTAAAGAAAATGTGAATGTGCTTGCATGTGGCAAGTTCCCCTCATCGTGCTGAGTGTTTTGATATATGACATGTCCATGTTGTGCTAAATTTTTGATTTCGCTTCTTTTGGGGGCGGGGCTACACGTCACGTCAGTTCCCCTCATCGTGCTGAGTGTTTTATGTTGTGTAACTGAGATATGGCTTCTTTATATTGCAATATGGCACACCTGAAAATCCATTTATCTTTTCCTGAAACAAGCGCCATGAAGATCTTGAACTAAAGCATCAATCAGTGATTTTACTGGGAAAAAATATAATCACGTTACAATAAGGATCATTAGTTCAAATTTAATGTATTAACTAACATTTACTAACCATGAGCAATAAATTATTGTATGTAGTAATCTTTGTTAAAATAAAGTTTATTCTTTGTTCATGTTAGTTCACAGTATATTAAGTAATGTTAACACGGTGTTAATAATGTATTAGTAAATGTTGAAAATAACATGAACAAAATTAAATGGATTTTCAGGTGTGCTCTTTTGTTGCAGGTGAGAAACTAGTCTGCATAATAATAATAATAATAATAATAATAATAATAATAATAATAATAATAATAATAATAAGTAGAACGGTACATTTCCTAAAGAAAATGTGAATGTGCTTGCACGTGACGTCAGTTCCCCTCATCGTGCTGAGTGTTTTGATATATGACATGTCCATGTTGTGCTAAATTTTTGATTTCGCTTCTTTTGTGGGCGGGGCTACACGTGACGTCAGTTCCCCTCATCGTGCTGAGTGTTTTATGTTGTGTAACTGAGATATGGCTTCTTTATATTGCAATATGGTTCATAAGGTGCACTACATGGTTGCTAGGGTATGGATGCACAGTTACTATGGTTATATTTGCAGACTAGTTTCTCACCTGCAACAAAAGAGCACACCTGAAAATCCATTTATATTTTCCTGAAACAAACGCCATGAAGATCTTGAACTAAAGCATCAATCAGTGATTTTACTGGGAAAAAATATAATCACGTTACAATAAGGATCATTAGATCAAATGTAATGTATTAACTAACATTTACTAACCGTGAGCAATAAATTATTGTATTTAGTAATCTTTGTTAAAATAAAGTTTATTCTTTGTTCATGTTAGTTCACAGTATATTAACTACTGGGAAAAAATATAATCACATTACAATAAGGATCATTAGTTCAAACGTAATGTATTAACTAACATTTACTAACCATGAGCAATAAATTATTGTATTTAGTAATCTTTGTTAAAATAAAGTTTATTCTTTGTTCATGTTAGTTCACAGTATATTAAGTAATGTTAACACGGTGTTAATAATGTATTAGTAAATGTTGAAATTAACATGAACAAAATGAATAAATGCTGTAGAAGTGCAGTTCATTATTAGTTCATGTTAAGTAATGTGATAACTAATGTCAACTAATGAACCTTTATTATAAAGTTATAGAAAAAAAAAAAAAACTGTCCAAGGGTGCATTCAAACCCCGAATCTCTGCATGCTAAACGGATTCGCTATCCACTAAGCCATCCAGGAACACGAGGAAGCCTTTGCGGTTTTATGTATTAATTCACTAATGTGAAGAATGGCGTGTCTAACAATACCCAAGCTTTATTATATTAAAGTCATTCTTATCATTCTTTGTGATATACGTGTCATATGTTTAAAAAATAATTATGTAATGTGAGGAGACAAAGAAAAAATGCGCTTAATTTTAATTAATGGGTGTCTCTTAAAAGAGCCGTTGCTGTTCTTAAAAGGACATTAGTTTAAAGTGAAATAAAAAATTATAAAAACTACACTGATAGTTGAAAACAACAAAAAGTTATACAAATGGCAGAAACAACAACATATGTGACCGCTGAGAAACAACAACATATGTGACCGCCGTGCTGTCCAAGGCATGCCAGCACTAGGTTTAAGCATTAAATACACGGTTAAATGTTATAGTGTTTGAAAGCTTAGACTCTCGGGATTTTATTAAGCCCACACACAAAGCATAATATGATTTATAGCCATCATACTAATTTAATCCAACTTGATAGTCACCGGAAATAGGCGGCGCTTACCTTTCTTCACTGGGGTAATATTTACCAAAACAAATGCTTGTAAAAAATCCCCAAGATTCTAAGGAACTGGAATATGTAAGCCTTTAAATACAAAACGCTTTAATCCAAAACGCGTTTCAGACCGAAAAATGTACTTCCGTCCTAGTTCTGTACTTCCAACGTTGTGTGATCTGACAGATTCACTGGTGTCTGCTGCCCTCTTTTGGATGTTAGCACATCTACAGAGAGATTCCCCATTCAAGTCTATGGGGAAAAAACACCCCTTTGAACTTCCATACTGGGAATTCTGGAATTCTGATCGCTTACAAAATAGATAGCACACCTCTCCTCAATGAGCCGGTCGATTTGACACCTCATTTATGGGTCTAGGACAAAAGCTGCGGGACAAGTTACGCGCCGAAAAAGTGTCCGGAATAATAATAAAAATAATAATAATAATAATAATAAGTATGCAAGAGAATAAGAATGTGCTTTAGCAAGCACATTAATAATAATAATAATAATAATAATAATAATAATAATAATAATAATAATAATAATAAGTATGCAAGAGAATAAGAATGTGCTTTGCAAGCACATTAATTAGTTTAAATGTGCTTAAGTAGTGTATGAGTGTTTACTCTAGCATATGGAAACATGTTACTGGGAAGACTGGGACTCGAAGCAGACCTTTTGATGGTTTGAAGGCAACTTAAAAGGTTTTAGACTCTAATGTAAATGGAGGATGCATTTTTAAGGTCAAGTTTGAAGCTCTCATGAGACATTGTAGATTTTTGATGCTTTATAATAAACAGTTGAAAAAAAATCCCATGGTATCTGTTTCAGAAAGCATGAGTTCATGTTAAGATCTCATCAAAATGTTTGGTGACACAAAGGAATCTTTACAAAATAAGATTTTATTACTTAATTATGGCTTCTTAAATATTCTGACAGTTTAATGGGATTAACCCCCAAGGGGCTTGTGAAATGTGATTTCCAGCTAACAGCATGGGCAAACACACACACTCACACACATACACACCCTTGCTTGGAAGTGTGGTGTAAGGTGTGGTGGTAGTTTTGATCTACATGTAAAAAACACACTTAGACTCATAGTTGGTGGTAAAAGCAAAGAAGTAAAGATTGTATTTTATTTTGCTGCAGCAAAAAGCTTCCATACAGTGTAGAGTGTCAAGGCTACACAGTGAAGAGGCAAAGTTTAGTGATTCATCTCTCCCTTTTGTACACTAGGTGTGGCCTGGTATGTGTGTGTTCGTATGTGTGTGTGCTTCTATTTATGTGACAGTTTAAAGGGATTAACCCCTTGAGGCAAACACACACACACGCACACACACACATAGAGGATATGCACCCACAAGTTCCCATCCTTTTAGCACATGGAACATTTGTGGCAGGAACATTTGTGGCAGGAACATTAGTGGCAGGAACATGGGCCTCCTGTTCTCTCTCCCTAGTCTAACACAGAATTTACTATGAAAGCATATATAAACACTCATGATATTTAAAATGTCCACTATATTTCCCTCCTTTTTGTCCTTTAGGACAAACTATATAAATAAAATTTTAACATAATCATTAGGTATGAGCGAGTACAGTATTATCTGTATCTGTATCCGTTAACCATATGAATTATCTGTATCTGTATTCAGAGTGGGTGGGGCCTAACATGGAAGCAGGCGGGGCTTGTCTTGAAATGGGCGGGTATTTTAACCGGTATGTTATTTTAAGCATGCAATTGATATAGGCCGATTAGAAAAATATTTACAGGACAGCATCAGGATTGAGCTTCAGATCAATGGTTTTGATCACGATAGCAAACGAACTACCTTTATGTTTTTATGAAATACAGCAAAAACGTGTCAGACACTCAGTGTCTGGTTACTGGTTAGAGACAGCTGAAAGAAAAAAAAATCTCCGACAGGCAGAGACGCAATGCGAGTCGCATTCTACCAAGCAAGCACCACGTCTGAATGAACCCACGTTTACCAAAACTCTACTGGTTAGTAAGTACGTATTATTAACTTTACAACCCGAAGTAAATAGCTGAAGAAACCCTAAACGTTAACAGAAAAGCCCCCGAGTGACTGAGGGAGAGACAGAGAGCTGTTGTGTGTGACTGAGTGAGCAGAGCGAGACATCTGTATGTGTGTGGGGGAGGGGCGCTGTGACTAGCCTACAGTATATCAGAACGCTGACACAATCAGATACACAATGACGATTTTCATTCATCCGAGCACAGATGTTGACTCGTTTTACTCGTATAATACTCGTACTCGGCAAAAGTGCTTTATCAGTACCGGATACTCGTTTCAGACGAGTATCCAGTGCATCTCTAATAATCATTAACATCAGACATCATCCTTTCTATTGGACTTTTCAATGACATTCATTGTCATTGTCATTCATTGTCAAACTAAGCAAGGTTAATTTATCCATCTATATTTGTCAATGCCCGAGTATAATCAGTTTGAATTGGATCAGGTGGATAGTCCATGTCTCGATCTCCTGCAGATGTGTGCTCTCGTCTCTCTGTGAAATAGGTTTACACACGCTACACCACTTAGAATGTCTGAACACCGTGCAAAGGAGTGATTTTCTTCTCTGTGTCTCAATAACAGGATATTCAGGATGTCACTTGACTGGTGTGGATCAACATTGCTCTCTCAACTATACAAGAATGTCAGTGGGTGTAGTCAACAAAATCTGGAACGGTCCCAGTCAACGCTTGGCCTTCCAGTTTTTTCCAGTTTTTTCTCCTGAAGTCTGCATACATGCATCTGCATACATGCATCTGCATACATGCATCTGCATACATGCATCTGCATACATGCATCTACATACATGCATCTGCATACATGCATCTACATACATGCATCTGCATACATGCATCTGCATACATGCATCTGCATACATGCATCTGCATACATGCATCTACATACATGCATCTGCATACATGCATCTGCATGTGGTCTAGTAAGGGCATTCTTCACCTGTCTATGAATATCAGATAACACAGAGGACATGTTTGTGCAATAGTTAAACATTACATCTTCACATTTGCAAAAATTGGATCTCTGGCTTCCCATGGGAACCACTCCTGTGGTTAACGGCCTGTGGTTTGCCTAAGAAAGTTAAAAACCCAGATGGTTCCACAGTGTGCCAGAATCATGTGTAACGCCAAAGGCGTAACTGCTATCAGTATACACAATCTTACCCTCTGCCTATTTGCAGACTTCTATGAGGGTGGTATGTTTTGCCACCTGTGCTGAGTAATTAGATTACCGAAAAGGAGTTTACTGGAAAGTAAAATTTTGTTCTGGGTGACTACTGCAAACCCCACATGGTTTTGACCTGTTTCTGTGTTCCTGGATGCTGATCCGTCCACAAATCTGTCCAGATCAGTATCAGATATATTGGCCAAGTGTGTTGACACACACAAGGAATTCGGTTCCAGCAGTTTGTGACTCTCAAAGGTACACACATAAATAATACTATACTATACAAGAAAACAATGCAGACAATGAGAAACAATATAGACAGAATGAGTATAAAATATGGATATACAATGAATAAAATATATAAAATATGAATATGGAATATGAACGATCAGTTATGTACATAAAGTGTGGGAGTGCAAATAACAATATTGTGCAATATTATGTTTTTTGTGTAATATACAGCAGCAGTAGTGTGTAATATATACAGATGATGTGATGACTGAAGGACCTGATAATGCAGCACTTATAGATATGAAGCAGTGAATATAATGATGGTGAGGTGTTAATCAGGGTGATTGTCTGGGGAAAGTAACTGTTCCTGTGTCTGGGAGTTTTAGTAAAGTTCTGTAGCACCTGAGAGAAGGGAGGAGCTGTAAGAGGTTATGTCCAGGGTGCGAAGGGTCAGTAGTGATTTTTACTGCCCTTGTTTCTGGTTCTTGTGTTGTACGAGTCCTGGAGAATGGGCAGGGGGGCGGCAATTATTTTTTCTGCTGTTCTATCCATGCGTTGCAATCTGTTTCTGCACTATATATATATATATATTAGTGCTGGGCAACAATGAAATATTTTAATCGAGATTAATTGCATGATTTTTCTGTGATTAATCGCAGCATGCGCAAAATTCAATAATGAAATAAAAAGTAGTGTATTGTGTAATTTTATTCTTTCAAAGTACTGCTGTATGAACAAAAGTGCAATAACATTTGGTTTGTCAAAACTTTAATCAAATAAAGTGCTTTGCATTTAAGTGATACTTCAGACTCGAAGTACTCCGATGATAAGACAATTCAGCTTTGCAGTGGTTACAAATAGCTCCAACGTGTGGAAGAGGTTTAAAATAAGTAAAATCTTAAATATGTCCATTTAAGATTTCGGTACCTTTTTCCACTTTTCTGTCCGCACCAGGGGTCTCATTTATAAAACTGTGCATAGGATCCCTACTAAAAGTTTCCGTATGCACAAAAGCCAAAAATGGCGTACGCCAAAAAAATTCCGATTTATTAAACCGTGCTTAAGCACACCTGTAAGCAATGTTCCCTTTATAAATCACAGATCACCAGCAGATGTGCGTACGTGAACCAGCCTCAAATCCCGCCCTGTACAGGCCCATGTTTAACCATAAATAGTCAATGCAAATCACCTAATTCGGCATGCAAATGAGACTGGAATCCCATATATACCTGGAAAACTGTCATGCGACCCGCCAATTAATTAATTAAAGAAAGTGAAAAAGTGTATTTCGGTTACTTTGAATGATGGCGACAGGTGAGAAAAGAGGAAAAAACTTAATATCTCGGAAATTGAGATTGAAACACTTGTAGGGGAGTTGGAAGCTCGGAAAACTGTTTTATTTGGTGGCCACAGCAGTGGGGTCACTAATGAAAAGAAGCAGTGCGAGTGGCAAAGTATTGCTTCTGCTGTCAATTGTGTCAGTGGGACAGAACGGACAGTTGCAGAATTAAAGAAAAAATGGTCTGACCTGAAGGTATACTAATTTTTTTTACCAACATATTACATTTGTGTTTTATTAGGATATATATATGTCCCAAGTACAGCTGATCTCACATCAGTGGACAGCAAAATCGCGGCTATAATTGGGGAGGTCAGCGTGTGTGGGATTGTGTCGGAAAAGGAGGGAGACACTGACGTGAATGAAACCACAGAGGAGCAAGTTTAAACAGATTTTTAATCATTAACGCTGTACATTTGAGTGTGTGGGGTGATAAATGGATAAATGTTGCCAATTGTTTTTCCTCCAGTCCTTCCGGAGTCTGAAGCTGTGGGTGAACAGGAGGGGTTCTCAGGTGTAGATGCACAGTGTCCGGCTCAAAGCAGTGCCCCTTCTGCATATGGCACGTCCAAAAGTGGTCGAGTACTCACTGACGCAGTCCTGCAGTTACAGCAGAGACAATAAACGCTGTCAACAGGGTTGCAGATGAGCTACGGCAGATGAGAGAAGTGATGCAAGAAATTGCACAATCATTAAAAGATGCCGTTAAAACATGAACCTTGAGTTTTGTTTTTCTTTACAAACGCTGCATGACATCGTCACGGATTCTTGCACCTTGTTGATATCCCTCTTGTCGGCCAGGGGGCTGTGGCTCGGGGTCGCAATGTTGGGGTAGAGGAAGATCAGCAGGGAGAGGAATACCGTTCCTCAGTGCTAGATTGTGCAAAACACCACAGGCCCTGACAATCTTGCACACTTTTGCTGGATGGTATAAAAGTCTGCCACCTGAGGAATCCAGAGCATGCCATCTGCTTTTCAGGATGCCGATGGCACGCTCCACAACTGCACAGGCACGAGAGTGGACCTCATTATAATGAGTTTCCTCTGCGCTCTACGGGTATAAAAATGGGTTGAGGAGCCAGTGTCTCAGGGGGTAGCCACTGTCACCTGCAGGTTAAAATTATATTAAGAGGAACATTGTTATAATTATATTAAAAACAAAATTGTTACAGTTTCTACTTTTTAATATTGTTAAACTCACCAAGAAGCCAGCCATCACGTACTGCGCCTGCATTTAGTCTGTTCCCTACACTGCTATGTGTCAAGATAAAGGAATCATGTGTTGAACCAGGCCAGTGTTCCACAATGTTTGTGAGGGTCATGTTGGAGTCACATATGATTTGCACATTAATAGAATGCACATGCTTTCTATTAACATAAGTAAATTCATTTTCAGATGGTGCCCTTATAGCAACATGAGTGCAGACAATTGTGCAGATTACATTTGGGAAACCAGACATTGCTGCAAATTGCATTTTAATTTCGGCCTGTTCTCGCACAGTGTAGGGGAACCTGATGTATCGACTATCTATCGACTAATCCCTTTGTCTCCAGAATGTGCGTACGCACGTCTCAAAGTTTGCTTAAAGGTGCTCACATTCTCCCATCAAGTTTGTTTTTTTTATAGATCACAAACTTTGCGTGAAAACTGGCGTACGCACATTTCCAGCCCGTTTTGTGTGTACGCATGCTTTATATTTATACTGCTCCGGGTGTGTGTTCACGGTGTGTGTGTGTTCACTGCTCTGTGTGTGCACTTTGGATGGGTCAAATGCAGAGAACAAATTCTGAGTATGGGTCACCGTACTTAGCCATATGTCACGTCACTTTAAATGAGACCCCAGATATTTTCTGTTTCGCGCTGTAGCTCTCTCTGTTGTGTAGGCCATGACGCTCATCCCAAGCAGCCAGTAGCCTATTGATAAACCTCTCACCCCTCCTGTGACCCATGGTTTGTGTTGTATTCGCTTGTATTATTACAGTCTATCTATGTGTATTCAAACACGGTGAGTAACGGACTTTCAAAATAAAAAGTACGTTAATGCGCGATAAACTATAGTGTGTCAGTGTTAATTAATTAATGCGTTAACTCGCTAAAACGCGTTAACTTGCACAGGCCTAATATATATATATATATATATATATATATATATATATATATATATATATATATATATATATATATATATATATATATATAGTGCTGTTCAATCAGAGATAATGTTCCAGTGACCCAGGTAATGCCCATGTGCTTGAACTTTCTTGCATTGTCCTCTCTTAATCCATTTATGAAACTGTTTATCAGATGTGCCTCGTACGGTGTGTGGTCAGCAGCTTCACATATGTTATCGGTGTGTCCGAGGCCACTGTGTACATCATGTACTTCTGTCAATCATGTGAGATATCTGGTGACTGTTTCATCATCCTTTTGTCTACAAAAATATGATCCCGCCCTTGTACAAATTATGTTCCTGCACACTGTCCTGGCACGGCTGCAAAATGATCGCGTTCAAAATGACCTTCAGCCATACTTGTCTAACCCCAACATCTCAGATGAAGTGCTGATGGAGAAACTCAATGTTGCTTCCTCCAACGTATCTGAAAGACAGAACAAACGCAAACATGATCGAAGTCGTACTGTACATGCTGTGCAGTTAAATGAGCCTGTTCCTGAACAAAGATGTCAATCAAAGCCGCCTAAGTTTGATCTCATGTTACAACTGAAACGTTTAAGTGACAATATCATGCAGATAAAAGAGACAATTCACCAGCCCTCTTCTGTCCCTCAGCAGTGCTTTGCAGTCAATAACACAGAACCAGAAGCAAAGACTATACCACTATATCAAGATTCTCCTCAGAACTCAGGATGATATCAGGATGTACCAAAGCTCAAGAGACTCTGACCTGGAGACCAGAATCACTTAACTACCCACAGCAGACAGGTCCATGCATGTCTTCACATCAGTTTGCACAAAGTCAATCTCAGGTAGTGACACAAAACCCACCTTTTCCACTTTCAAATTCAGTGCAGTCCTCTTCTGTTCCACAAGAACGTCCATATCAGTCACAGCAATCACCAAACTTGCAGTGTGCGAATCTTGCAAAACAGTATGAAAAAGGTAAAAGTGCCTTATGTGACACAAGATAGTGCCTTGCTGTTTGTGTCTGACATTGGCTGTATTCCAGGATTGCAACTGAGTCTTACCTTAAATGATCACACCCCTGTTGCTCGCACCTACACTTCAGTTCCTAACTGCTATACCAGGAATTGAAGGACTACTTACATGATCTGATTGCCCAAGGATGGGTGCAGAAATCCCATTCTCCTTACTCATATCCAATCGTGTAGACTATAGAGAGCTAAACAGCAAAACAGTTCCTGACCGCCAGCCGATACCTAGGTTCCAGGATGTACTAGATGGACTAGGAGGCAATGCATGGTTCTCACTATTAGATCAAGGAAAGGCCTATCATCAGGGTTTTACAGTAAGTCCCCGGAGAGCAAGCACTTGACCGCATTTACTACACCGTGGAGCTTATATGAATGGTGCCACATTCCGTTTGATCTTATGAATGCGCCAACCGCATTCCAATGTTTTATGGAGGAATGCCTGGAGGGACTACGGGATAAAATCTGCATCGATGACATTCTTGTCTTCACCGAGTCATTTGATGAACATGTTGAGGCAGTGAGGAAAGTACTGCAAAGACTGAAATCCAACAGAGTTAAGCTGAAACCAAGAAAATGTGAACTTTTCAAGAATGAAGTACATTATCTGGGGAGACTCATCTCAGCTGAAGATAGCCGTGTGGACCCTGCAGATACCATTGCTGTAACAGCACTTAAAGATAAGACACCAAGCACTGTGGGAGAATTGCGTAAAGTACTGGGCCTGCTCAGCTATTATCGCCAATATATAAAAGACTTCTCCCGGGTCGCCAACCCTCTGTATGACTTGCTAAAAGCCAAGGCTGATTGTAGTAAGGACCAGAGAAAAGGGAAAAGAAAAAGGGAAACTCACAAGAAAAATCAGGTTGTGCCATCAAGTCAACCAATTGAGTGGACAAAACACCTTCAGGAGATTCTTGAAAAATTGATTGATTTTCCTGATTTCTCCCAACCGTTTATCCTTCATACAGATGCCTCCAACCAGGGACTGGGAGCAGTCCTGTACCAGAATCAGAATGGCAAGTTGAGAGTCATTGCCTATGGCTCTCGGATGTTAACAGCAGCAGAAAAGAACTTTCACATGCACAGCGGGAAGTTGGAATTTTTACAGATGTGGCCTTTAAAACACTCAGATTGTATAATATGTTTATATTATTAATTTGCATTTAAAATTTTTAGATTTTTTATTTTACTTCACATTACATCAGAATTGTGAGAAAACATAGACAATAAAATATCATTATAAAGACGTATGAAACACCATTGGCTATGGGATTTTTTTAAGTTAAAATTTGTTCTTCTTCTTATTATTATATGTTGCCTACATTTACTCAAATAATAGCAATGTAAAATATAAAGGAAATCACAGTTCAAGTTAGGAAAAACATAAGTGACATTAAGAGATTTTATTAAGTTACTTTAATCATTTATTTTAGAGATATTTATAGAAATATCTCTAAAGTCATTTATTTGAATTGCCTTTTGTACATTTACAGGTGCAAAGATATTGACTAATTTTAATTTCTTTAACACACTGCTGTGTTCTGTATTGATCGATGTTCTGTAAATTTGTACTTAACAAGCTTAAACCATGTTATTCTGTTATGAATGAAGCACCTGTCTCGCCTCCCGGCCACCACCAGAGGGAACCTTCGCCCGAGTTCTAGTGACTTCGGAACTACATCTCCCACAATCCACCGCTCCTGTCATAATTACTCCACCAGCTGCTTTCAATCACCTGTTTCCTATATAAGCTGTACTTGAACCCCATTTCAGTGTGAAGTCTTGATTTGCCTCTACTATCGGTCTGAGTGGTTTCCTGTCTGTGTATCCCTGGTTTTTGACTCTGTTTTGATTTAACTCTGTTCTATGATTGTTTGCCGCCTGCCCCGAACTCCTGCCTGTATTATTGTTTCTGGTTTTTGCCTCTTCTTTGATATTTTGTCTGCTGATTCTGACCTATGCCTGTTGTACCCTGAGCTTGAATTAAAGAGCGTGCAAATGGATCCTCCGTCCCATGATCTGTCATTACAGAAGACTTCACCAACATATGATCCAGCTGCTGCCTCACAG
This sequence comes from Tachysurus fulvidraco, assembly GCF_022655615.1. Taxonomy (NCBI): domain Eukaryota; kingdom Metazoa; phylum Chordata; class Actinopteri; order Siluriformes; family Bagridae; genus Tachysurus; species Tachysurus fulvidraco. The sequence continues at coordinate 517,309 of NC_062533.1, forward strand.
CTCTTCTGCCAGGTTCAGCCAGTCAGCGAACACTGCCAACAGCTGGCTCATCTCACATCACTCACGGGTGAACTCGTCACAGCCCTACAAAGCTTGCAGAATGCATCCACAGCCTCCAGCGTGATCCCCGCGACCACTGACCCACAACTCTCCTTCCCGGAGAGATTCAATGGACACCCGTCGAGATGCAGGGGTTTTCTTATGCAGTGTTCGCTGTTTGTGACACAACAACCGTCTCTCTATCCCATGGATGCTAGCCGTATAGCACTGGTGTGCACCCTGCTTACCGGAAGGGCTCTCGAGTGGGCCACCGCTGTATGGAGAGAGGACGGATCAGCGTTTCCTTTCTTCAACCACTTCCTTGCCCAGTTTCGCACCGTATTCAACCACGTTGCTGGAGGGGAGAGCGCAGAGGAGTGCCTCCTGAAAATTTCCCAGGGGAGCCAAAGTGCAGCGGAATACTCCTTAACTTTCCGCACCCTCGCAGCTCAGACAGGTTGGGAGCAACCTTGAAAAGTTGGGGTCTGAAACCAGAGGTTCAGGTTGATGTTGCATTTGGGAATAACATGCCTCAGAACTTCCACAGACATTAAGCAAACTCTAAACATTCATACTCTGGAAAAATAAATAATAAATGATTTAAATCCATTTTCTCCAAGATCTGTACTTCTCCAGAGTGTGCAAAAGGGCAAAGACAATCACTCTGGACCCCTCACATCCAGCACACTCACTCTTCGAACTGTTGCCATCTGGTCCACGCTACAGAGCCCTGAGCACCAGAACGACCAGACATAGGAACAGTTTCTTCCCTCAGGCAATCCATCTGATGAACACTTGACATACACAGAACACACAACTCTATTCTTACATTATTTACTTAAAACACATACTTACTCATTTATTTTTCAATTTAATTCATTCATTCATTCATTCTCTACCACTTATCCGAACTTCTCGGGTTTTTCCACTGTACATACAACTGTCTATATTATGTGTTGTCAATGCCATTCTGTTTACACTGTGGAGCTTCTGTACTAGAACAAATTCCTCGTATGTAAAAAGATACTTGGCAATAAAGATCTTTCTGATTCGGATTCTGATCAATGAGTATGCACTGGTAATTAACAAACAAACACCTAATAAATAATTAATTGTCATCCAATAATACAATTGGTTGAAAATGTATTATCTTTGAAGATTGAGAGCTCTTTGGCCTCATCAAAGAGATATGTCTCTATGGAATCAAATTCAAGACAAATCAGCTGACTGTCCTGGAAAAACCCGAGAAGATTCGCTTACTGTGAACGTGGGTTTAATAAATGTCTGTTCTATTGTAAACAAGACTTTTATTTTGAATGACTTTTATATTAGTCATTGCCTGGACATTCTCTTCATTACTGAGACTTGGCTAAACGATAATGACATGAGTCCTGTAGCTGAGCTTTTACCACCGGTCTGCCAGTTCTCGTATATGGAGGGTAAAGAACTAAAGGATCTAATGAGTGAAAACAACATGATAGATGTGTGGAGAGAGAGAAACAGAGGTAGAAAAGAAGGAATATATGGAAAAACCTTAGAATTGAACTTGATTTTATTTATTTATATATTTTATTTATACTCAAGAAATCAGATACAAAGAAAAAAGCGATTTTTAGCTTATATTCTGGATTGTAAAAGATGTTAAAGTGTGAAGTTGTGGCTGAGTGGATAAAAGCATGTGATCAGTCACAGTTATTGTTTTGGATCTTCTACATCTGAATATGAATGATTCAGCTCCCAAACTGCTGGAAATGTGGGACGTGTTCTAATGCTTCACCACCATAACTGCTTTATCCTGGAAAAAAGGTCTGAGGAGAGACTCCTGTCCTACACCAGACCTGGTGAGTTTATAACCCTTAATGCTGAAAAACACAACAGGACAGAATTACAGACACATTTAAACACATTACTGTATGAACAACAGAAGCATAAATACACACATTAGATGTGACATTTTACAGCACACAGTGAATATTACACAATATCATACAGTAAAGAGACAGTAAGTCAGTAACTCACTGTAGTGTCTCCAGTTTACAGTGTGGATCCTTCAGTAGATCAGATAGCAGCTTCACTCCTGATTCTCCTGGATTATTATAGTACAGATCCAGTTCTCTCAGGTGTGATGATGAGTTTGACCTCAGAGCCGAAGCCAGAGCACCACAACCTTCATCTGTAATACTGCAGTAATGCATCCTGCCAGAAAGAAAACCTTCTCACAATAAACACACTCAGTTTTAGTAGGAAGGAAAATATATCAGATCACTACAATTACAGTTCTTTTTCTAACTTCACTCGATGTTTCACTATGGGGAATTGCTTTGGGTGTGACCAACTGCGGAAGCTCTTATGACACCACGTCTGTCTTTGACAGACAGGTTGACCTGCGACCAGGCTCCGCCCTGCCTATATCAGCCAAGTCGACCCCTGTCTACGTCATTTGCGCTTTCTTCCTGTGGGAGACTGCAGCAAGCTCTCTCAGCACATCCCGACTTGCTGATTTCGCTTAACTGTTCAACAGATGGACCGTCGAACGCAACATCATTATATGGATTGTGGGGAGTGACAACCCTAAATTTGGAATAGCGTCCACGTCGTGGTAAGCTATTCTGATCTTCTATTGTGTATTTAGTTACAGCAGTAGGAGACATCTAATTTACAGATGTGGTCTTTTAAACAAAGTAAAAAATCTGTGGCCACTTCCCTGCTGCTGTTTATACAGCACACCATGATCTGAATATCATTCATTCATTCATTCATTCATTTTCTACCGCTTATCTGAACTTCTCGGGTCACGGGGAGCCTGTGCCTATCTCAGGCGTCATCGGGCATCGAGGCAGGATACACCCTGGACGGAGTGCCAACCCATCACAGGGCACACACACACACACACACTCTCATTCACACACACACACACACACACACTACTGACAATTTTCCAGAGATGCCAATCAACCTACCATGCATGTCTTAGGCCCGGGGGAGGAAACCGGAGTACCCGGAGGAAACCCCCGAGGCACGTTGAGAACATGCAAACTCCACACACACACAAGGCGGAGGTGGGAATCGAACCCCCAACCCTGGAGGTGTGAGGCAAACGTGCTAACCACTAAGTCACCGTGCCCGCGTGATTTGAATATATTTGTATTAATGTTTGATAATTATGTACTGCACTGTGTTCTGTTGTTCCTCACTCAAGAGATTTGTGGTGAGATTCTGATTTGGTTTAATCAAAAGTTTATGTAAAGTAGCACAAAGGAACTAAGTGGTTTGCATAAGACGTTTTGCCTAAAAGAAAAGTTTAGCTCAGATTATCACCAAATGGAAAAAAAGGCCTCTAAAGGTAAAAGTGACAAAGTAAGACTTTAAAATTGGACCACATTTTATTACTATAGAAAAGATGTGTGTAAATGTATAATTGAAAAATTCTGCTGAAAGCTTGACACTGATGTTCTTCATATCCATGTGTGTATATTAATGAATGTGAGTCGCCCACAGATTACCAGGCAAGTGCACAGCACAGCTGATTTGCATGTAGTTTAGCATAAAATGTAAAAACCAAAGAGCTAAAATGACAAGTATACAGCAGAACAAAGGTTACCAACATAAATATACAATGGCCCCAAAAAGTATATAGACATTTAAGGCACATTTTCCAAAGGTTTTAATTTCTCTGCATGTAAAAACAATGTCAAAACAACTGCCATTTATTTCAAAGACTATTATCACATGAATGCCTTTAAAGCAAAAACATTTCCCAGAAATTGATTATGATCAAGGTAAAAATAATTATAAAATATATAAACAAATTAAAAATAATAGATACATTGTACTGTTCATAATATAATGCAAAAGACACACAGCTCTTACTTCATGACAATAGCCATGGGTCATCCACCAGGTATACATACAAGAACTTAATGCTGCTGACCCTATTAATACTACCAGAAATTATCTGTGGGTGTGTCGGCCTTCCTGAAGTTGATTACCACCTTTGGTTATGATTACATTTTATTCTATCACACTCTATTTCATTGATGGCGAGGTTGTGGACTCTGGAGGGGGCTTGTATTCTTTTTAATTTACTGGAAACCTTACCACAGGGCTGTCAAATTTACAGCCCGCTAATGGGTTTAATCCGGCCCGCGAGATGATATGACAAATTAAATTAGCTGCAATTTTTCAATGAAAGAAACTGATGACCTAAATGTGTCCACTGGGTGTCACAATAGTAATTATGTTAAGCAGGCAAACTGTTTACACCGGGGCTGAGTTCTACCTATTAAATTTTCTACTTCGAACATTACGCGCTTTGTCACCCTCATTGTCCCAAAATGTCTCTGTCAAAAAAAAAGAAAAGTGGACACAGAGTGCAGAGTTTTCCAAGAAAAATGGTCATCATTTTTCTGAATGAATGGGAAACCGGTGTGTTTGGTATGTTCACAGCAGGTGTCAGTGCTGAAAGAATATAACCTTCGAAGCCACTATGTGGCTCTTCATGCCGAAAAATACAAAAACTTGCAAAGACAACAGAGAATAAGAGACTAAGGAAGCAGAGAAGGATCTTATGAATGAAACACCTGTCTTGCCTCCCGACCACCACCAGAGGGAACCTTCTCCCGAGTTCTAGTGACTCGGAACTACATCTCCCCCAATCCACCGCTCCTGCCATAATTACTCCACCAGCTGATATCAATCACCAACTTCCTATATAAGCTGAACTTGAACCCCATTTCAGTGCGAAGTCTCGATTTGCCTCTGCTATCGGTCTGAGCGTTTTCCTGTCTGTGTTTTCCTGGTTTTTTGACTCTGTTTTGATTTCATTCTGTTCGATGATTGTTTGCCGCCTGCCCCGACCTCCTGCCTGTATTACTGAGTCTGGTTTTTGCCTCTCCTTCGATATCGTGTCTGCTAATTCTGATCTACGCCTGTTGTACCTTGAGTTTGAATTAAAGATCGTGCAAATGGATCCTCCGTCCCATGATCTGTCATTACAGAAGATTTCGCCACCTTATGATCCAGCCGCTGCCTCACAGCTCTTCTGCCAGTCTCAGCCGTTCAGCGAACTCTGCCAACAGCTGACTCATATCACCTCACTCACGGGTGAACTCGTCACAGCCCTACAGGGTTTGCAGAATGCCCTCACAGCATCCAGAAGGATCCCGCGACCGCTGACCCACGACTCTCCTTCCCGGAGAAATTCGATGGAGACCAGTCGAGATGCAGGGGTTTTCTTATGCAGTGTTCGCTGTTTGTGACACAAAAACCGTCTCTCAACCCCACGGATGCTAGCCGCATAGCACTGGTCTGCACCCTGCTCACTGGAAGGGCTCTCGAATGGGCCACCGCCGTATGGAGAGACGATGGATCAGCGTTTTCTTCCTTCAACCAATTCCTCGCCCAGTTTCGCACCGTATTCGACCACGTCGCTGGCGGGGAGAGCACAGAAGAGCGCCTCCTGAAAATTTCCCAGGGGAGCCACAGCGCAGCGGAATACTCCATAACTTTTCGCACCCTCGCAGCTCAGACAGGTTGGGAGGAAAGACTCCTCAAGCTCCTCTACCATAAAATCCTGAACCATGAATTACAAGCAGAGCTCGCTTGTCGTGATGAAGGAAAGAACCTATCGGACTTTATGGATCTGTCTATCCGACTCGATAATCTGATCCGAACCCGGCGATCACTCACCCACTCCCCGTCGGCTGCATATTCTGAATCCCCACGTCATGCGCACGCTCATCTCACCCCCGAGGAGAAGACACGTCGCATACAACACGGGCTTTGTTTATACTGTGGTGCGCCCGGGCATCGTCTGCCCTCCTGTCCCGTCAGATCACACAAGGAGCAGTGTACGCTAGTGAGTGTGGCCAGTTTCGTCTCACAAACCCAGACTTGTGCTCGATTCGCTGTGCGCTTGAACATTCAGGGCGAAAATATTGACTTAGAAGCTCTCATTGATTCCGGTGCATCTGGGAATTTCATCTCAGGGGAGTGTGTCAAAGCCAACGCTATCCCAGTAAGAGAGTGCGATGTCCCCGCAACTGTCGAAGCAATAGACGGTCGACCCGTCGGAGCAGGACGGATAAGATTCGTCACCAAAGAAATCAAGCTATTGGTGGGTCCACATCACAGCGAAACTATCCGGTTTCATGTCATCACCTCTCCTCATCATCCCCTGATCCTAGGATTACCCTGGCTAAAGCTCCACAATCCGGTCATTTCCTGGAGAGAGCCACGGATTATAGCCTGGGATAAGACCTGCGCTCCACATAACCAACCCTCCGAGGCACTACTTCCGCTATGCTCCGCGACCACTGCGCCCGTCATTCCGGCTCTCCCGGCTGAATATCATGACCTAGTAGAGGCGTTTAGCAAGGTCAAGTCCTCCCAGCTACTTCCTCACCGTCCCGGGGACTGCAGCATCGAGCTCCTACCCGACACCGCGCCCCCAACAGGCAGAATTTTCCCGCTGTCACAGCCAGAGACAGAGGCTATGAATGCATATATCGAGGAGGAATTAAAGAAGGGGTTTATTCGGCAGTCTGTGTCACCAGCATCATCTGGCTTCTTCTTTGTAAAGAAGAAATACGGGGGACTCCACCCCTGCATAGACTATCAAGCTCTGAACGAGGTTACCGTTAAATTTCGCTACCCTCTCCCCCTGGTCCCTTCAGCCCTGGAACAGCTGCGGAAAGCCCGGTTCTTCACCAAATTGGATTTACGCAGTGCTTATAACCTGATCCGCATCAGAGAGGGGGACGAATGGAAGACCGCCTTCTCCACACAGTCCGGCCATTATAAATACTTGGTCATGCCGTTCGGCCTAGCTAACAGTCCTTCGGTGTTCCAATCATTCATCAATGACGTGTTCCGAGACATGCTGGATCGATGGGTGATCATTTACATTGATGACATTTTAATATATTCTGAAACCATGGAGGCTCATGTCCAGCACGTGCGTGCAGTGCTGAAAAGACTAATACAACATCAGCTCTATGCTAAAGCTGAGAAGTGTGAATTCCACACAACCTCCACATCGTTCCTGGGTTATGTCATTTCCGCCGGTGGAATCGCCATGGACGAGTCCAAAGTAGAGGCGGTGTTAAAGTGGCCCCAACCCCAGACTGTCAAAGAACTACAACGCTTTCTGGGCTTCGCGAACTTCTATCGTCGCTTCATTCGCGGGTTCAGCACGGTAGCGGCGCCACTCACTTCTATGACAAGGAGGACTGGGATGTAAAAAAGAAAGAGAAAGACTGGGAAATATTGTTTCTGTTTGGAACATGCACTAAGAGATGTAATGTGTATTTTTTTAAATCTTTTAATAACAGTTGCTAAACACACAATTTGGATGAGGAGGAATGTATAAAAATGTGAAAGTGGATGTGTGGAAAATGTTTTTGTCAAAAATGAAACAAACAGTAAATGTATTATACCAGTATTTTTAAATGAAAGACAGAATTGATGTATTTAAGAAGATGGTTGTGAAAAAGAATGGATGGTTGTGTACAGATGACGATGGTTTACACATGGGACTATACACACACACTGCATCTAATCTAAAATAACAATCTATCTGACAATAAGCTATCGGTACCACAGGACATTTCTGTATCTGTACAGTCCGTTGCACCTTAACCTGTTACATAATATTACATGTATATAATACTTTATATATGTATATATTTATATTTATACTTATACATACATATATGTATGGTTATATATATGTCTAGTAGTACACTGTGTGTACTGACTATGTATGAGCACATTGCATCCTTTCCACATTTTCCACATTTGCACATTTCAATGGTACTGAGCATTTTGCACATTTTTTTCTAACCTGTCTGTAAACTGTTCTATTTATGTTTATGTTATGTTACTACTGTATGTAAATGGTTCTGCAATGTCTGGAGCTTGCTCCCAAGAATTTCACTCACCATAGCACATGTGCCGTGGTGATGTGACAATAAAGGTGACTTGACTTGACTTGACTTGGTTGTGTACAGATGACGATGTTGAATTGACTATGTAACTTTTATTTATTTATTTATTTATTTATTGGTTTTAATTTTGTATAAAAGAGTTTTTTTCTGACAAAATGTACATGTAGAATAAGTGTGTCATGAATGCAAATATGAATGTTAGTGATTAATAATAAAAAATAATAATAATAAAAATAAAACGCCCGATCTCGTTTGATCTCAGAAGCTAAGAAGAGTCGGGCCTGGTTAGTACTTGGATAGGCGACTGCATGGGAATAAAAGGTGCTGTAAGCTTTTGACATGGGCATTCATTTACTTAACTGTTTGAATTCTCTAACAACAACATATCAATATTCATACCCTGTCGCTAACATTTTGATAGAAAACAAAAAACAAACAAAAAAACGAACAAAAGAAAAAATGTACAATGTACGCAAATGACAATGGACTGGATAAATGATGACGAGCTAAAGATGAAAAAGAACAAGAATTAAGAGAAAAGTTTGTTGAACGAAAATATTTAAAGGAAGCTACGGTGATTGTGAATGTGTAAAATGTGACTGAGGCGAAAGCGGTAGACATTATTAAGGCTGTGACAGAACAATGTGGACATGGAAAAATTTTAGCGCTAAGACCGAGACAAGGGAAACAATATGAACTCACTATGGAAAAGGAAGAAATGTGCGACGGACTTATGGGTGGACTGTTAATAAAAGGAACAGATTGTGAAGTAAAAAAACTGCAGAAACCAGACTTTGTTGTTTCTTTCATGCATTTGCCCGTTTACCTGGAAGATAAAGATGTTTTGGATAAATTGGAAGGTTGCCCCATCTCAAAGATTAAAAGGAGGCTGTATCCGGGCACTAATGTAGAGGATGGGATGAGGTTTGTGCAAGTTAGGTTCCCAGGAGAGGTAGTTTCCCTGCCATACAGCACAAAGCTGGAAACAGCTGAAGGGCCACAATATTTCCAGGTGACGCTCAGCCACCAGGTGAAGACTTGTCGGCTGTGCATGAGCCCGGATCACCTGATGAAGGATTGCCCTGATTTTAAGTGCTATAAGTGTGAGGAAAGGGGACACTTTGCATGGAACTGTGATATAGTTAAGTGCCCGGAGTGCCAAAAGTTTTTAGATAAATGTGAGTGTTGGATGGAAGAGGCGGAAAGAGGTGGGGTGGGACAGGTGAATGGGCAAATACATGAAAGAAACAACAAGGAGGATGGACAAACGGATGATGGACAAGAGGAAGAAAGATTTCAGCAAAAAGAAACAGAAGGAGCAACCAGTAACATAGAGGAAGGAGAAAGACAAAAAGACAATATGAATAATAATTAACAAGCAATGGAGCAGGACACTCAATGGAAAGAATTGGAGATATCGCACAGTTTAATACTTTTCACAATGTTGAACACAGATCTTAAGGTTTTAGAAAACAGATTAAAAGAAGTAATGACCAGTGTAATTAAAACAAATCAAGCATATGGAGTAAAAGGAAGAGATATAGCCGACACAACAATGAGTATAAGAGACACAATTTGGTACATGAAAGAAAAAAATGAAGAGGGATATGTAATAAGTTTGGATTTCGAAAAGGCTTTTGATAGGGTTGGAGAGAATTTTATTAAATGGATTGAGATTTTATATAAAGGTGCACTAACAATAATTAAATGTAATTGGTTTTTAACAGATTGTTTTAAAATAACGTGTTCAATAAGACAGGGTTGTCTCTGCATTACTGTACTCACTTGTATCGGAACATCACTTGTATTGGCAATTAGAGAAAAAGAAGGAATAATAGGGATTGAGATAGTGGGGGAGAGTTTTTCAGTACGCTGATGATACGCCGATAATTGTAAAAGACAAAGCAAGTGTTAAGGAAGTAATGAATGTTATAAAATAATATTGTAGAGGGTCTGGAAGTAAAGTAAATGAGGATAAAACAGTATATATGAGATCTGGTAAAGCTACGGTTTTAACGAATTGTTTTAATTTCAGGGAAGTGAAAGAAATGAGGATTTTAGGAGTTTTAATGGGGAAGAATGAGAAGAAAGTAACAGATGAAATGTGGGAGCACATTGTAACAGATATAGAGAGGAGGTTGAATTTTTGAAAATTAAGAAATTTAAATTTAAAGGGGAAAGTTTTAATATTGAATGTTTTAATGGTT